>NW_027641139.1:0-122500 GCF_949987615.1 Pollachius pollachius
AAACTTGTAGTCCGTTCAGTCCATCTAAGTGACATCCTTACCCTGTTCCAAGTAACATGTTACCATGTTACATGTTACAACAAATCAAGCATGTGTCCAACATGGTAACATATTCCCAAGTCTGGCCCACAGTGGCCTAAATAATGATAAGCTTGCGATGTCAAAAATATGTATTATTAATACTGATGTAGTACTAATGTATTAGGCCTACTGACTGTATTGTAGTAGCAGTAGTAGTAGCCTACGGATTAAGGCGGTCAATGACCCCGAGGGTTAGGCTCATTGGCCCTTAAGCTACCATTGATGTGAGGCCCCCTTACTGATCACACCAAATAACTTCCTTTAAACGTATTCTGCTACCCATCATAAAGTGGGACACCGGGCACTGTAACATGCACGAGCGTAAAGTCTACACGTCCGTTAAGTACTTCACGTGCACAGACATGCACGTACACTGCGTTCACTACCAATTAACGTTGTATCGCCATCGCTCAGTCGGGATGCTTACATGCTTTGGTTACACCGGGCGATAGCCCATTGGTTCATGCAAAGCGCTAAATTAGCCTCTGGGAGGCAGCATGGCTCTTACCTTCTTGCACAGCTGCAGTCAACACCACGTTTGTCGAATCCAAGACGAGGGCTGGTCGACACCGAGTCCAAATGACAGACAAAAATAATCCTCTTCGGGACCGAGACAGTTACCTGTTTACACTTTCTGTGTCATACGAGCCACAGAGTATACTTTTTGCTCCAAGTATAGCCTTTTCACTTCAAAGTCACAAATCATTGCAACACAGCTTGCACACGTGTTGTTACATCCGATTGGTCACCAGGAGCCAATGGCAATGCCCGTTCTATTTACAATTTATTAAAACAATGCCCGTTTTCTCAACAACCTCACTTTATCACTTAGGCTAGTTATCAATGCCGCATACAATGAAATACAAAAAAAACTGCAAAAAGTAAAGACTTTTTTTTCATTATTATTCTTTCTATGCGACCTACGGGCTGCTAGAGGATCTGCTGTTTTGCTCTTTTCTTCAATCCTCCGTCTTTATCAACATCTACAATCACACCTGTCATATACACACAATATGCCTGTTGTGTGTATGATAAAGCGCACAGCACATGGGATACTTATTCGGGTGCTTCTCAGTAAACCACAAGACGGAAATCTGCCTCCCTCCGTTGTCATCTTTACAACATCTTTCATTATTCTTCTTAGTTGCTCCTCCGCTCTGCATAATAATATATCTGCTAATAACTGAGCAGTACAATTCACAAGTGGATAAATGGATAACGGCTGCATTTCTTGCTTTACTTCTCCAATTAATATAAAACAATTAAGAATTACACATTTATACAAACAGAATATTGATTATAGCATTATTGTATAACACATTTGATATTGTCGTTTGGCATTTTTTTGCATTTTCCTTTCTTCAACATTCCAATAAACCTTACATTATTACAAAAATCAGGGACACTCGACGATCAGCTAGGTTCTGAGCGGGGATCGAACTGGTCACCTTACGATTTCCAGTCGTCCACGCTACCACCTGAGCTAATGGCCGCCCCAAAAAAAATTAGTATATTCATCATCGTGTTCTAACGTCAAAACTAACAAAATATGGAAAAATCCCACTCAGTTATTATTATCTTATTATTCCCGTGCCAGTGCTTGTCCTGTACCGAATTGGACAGCGTTAACAAACTCTTCCACTGAGCTGACAACACTTTGTTAAGGCAGAAGACCACTTCACCATTACGAAAGGAGGAGTCGTGATTTGCGCCGGTCCGGACACCCGACACGTCCACTCACACCGCGACCGGTCAGTGTTCATTCACAAAGTCTGGTGCCTTCTTCTGCTTCCGCCTCCGCGTTCCAATCAGCCCCCCGCTAAGCACGGAGCGTCGTCCTTCTTCACGCCTTCTCCCCTGTCTCGCCAGGGGAGACTGAGTACAGTGTCCTCACAATACTCAGACTAAGGTTAAGCGTGTTTGTACTGGTGTGTGATTATATAATACAGTGTGGAAATCGTGATTTGATGAAAGAAGCGATTTCTCACGTTGACAACGCAACGGCGTGTCATTTATTGTTGCTCACCAAACCGGAATAAACAAACCGCGCCGTTGTCATCACAACCAAAACAGGTCCGCTTCCTTAAAGAGACAGCGTCCCTTATATTGGAACACAATAACATGTCGTGCAGAACGCACGACTGATGATAAGCATAACAAGGATAATAAGGGAATATATATCAAGGGAAATAAATGTAACACACAGTATGGGGAATTGTTTCCATAATGTCCACTACATACGTCCCCCAAGAATTCACCATAACAAAAACAATCCAAAGTCAGCGAGGAGGAGGGCGAACAATTCGGCCACAACGACTCCTCTGCACTTGGGCGTGGGTCGAGGCCCCTGCGCACGGCGGCGGCGCCTCTGAGGCATTGGGGCGGGAGGGAGAATGGCGGTGTGAGGAAAACCTAGGCTCCACCCTCAGGGACTTGGGCCGCCCCGGAGGGCGCCCACGCTTTGGAGGCTGGGCAAGCCCAACAGGCTTGTCAACATCCAGATGAGCTGGCTTAAGGCGGTCCACAGAAATGCGCTCTGCCCTACCGCCAATGTCCACCACAAAGTGCTTTACCCCCGTCTCCAAAACACGGAACGGGCCGTCGTAAGGAGGCTGCAGCGGCCCCCGGTGTGCGTCATGACGGATGAAGACGTACTCCGCTGACGAAAGACGTGGGGGCGTGTAGGATTGTTGGAGGCTGTGGCGTGAAGTAGGCACAGGCGCGAAAAGCCTAGCCCTATCCTGAAGCACTGTCCGCTGATGGGCTGAGGACCAGGGAATTGTAGAGTCAGGAACGAAATCCCCTGGAACCCGCAATGGCTGGCCATACACCAGCTCCGCTGATGAGGACTGTAGGTCCTCCTTAGGGGCAGTCCTCAGGCCCAGCATGACCCAAGGGAGCCTGTCAACCCAGCCACTGTCCTTGAGGCTGGCTCGAAGAGAGGCCTTCATAGCACGATGAAAACGCTCGCAAAGTCTGTTAGCCTTGGGGTGATATGCAGTGGTGCGGTGAAGTTTCACACCCAGGCTGTCCGCAATGGCGTTCCAGAGCTCAGAGGTAAACTGTGAGCCCCGGTCCGAAGACAAGTCAGATGGGGTGCCAAACCGGGCAACCCAGGTACCGATGAACGCCCGCGCCATCTCAGCAGTCGTCCCTGATGTCAATGGGACAGCCTCCGGCCATCGAGTGGTCCTATCCACCATGGTGAGGAGGTAAGTGAAACCCAGGGAGGAAGGAAGAGGACCCACGAGATCCACGTTGACGTGGTCGAATCTTCGCTCCGGCACTGGGAAATGCGCCAGCGGAGCCTTGGTGTGGCGGTGAATTTTTGATCGCTGACACTCCACACAAGAGTCTGCCCAGTCACGCACATCCTTCTTGAGGCCATGCCAGACAAACTTGGCCGCCACCAACCTCTGAGATGGTTTCCTACCCGGGTGGGAAAGGCTGTGCACAGCGTCAAAAACACGTCGTCTCCATGCCGAGGGAACGACGGGCCGTGGCTGTCCAGTGGAGACGTCACAAAGCAGCATGGTGCCGCCATTGCCAAAAGCGATCTCCGACAACTGCAGTCCAGTGGCAGCAGTCTTGAGTGCCTGTACATCCAGGTCCGTGGCCTGATCGGCTGCCATGTGGGCGTAGTCAAGCCCCAGGTGGACGGCCCCCACAACGGTGCGAGAGAGGCAGTCTGCGACAAGGTTGGCTTTGCCTGCAACGTGTTGAACGTCTGTGGTGAACTCTGAGATGTAAGAGAGTTGTCGCTGTTGGCGGGCAGACCACGGCTCAGACACCTTAGCCATGGCGAACGTTAGGGGTTTGTGGTCGACAAAAGCTGTAAACTGTCGACCCTCTAGCAGTGAACGGAAATGTCGGATGGCAAGGTGAAGTGCAAGCAGCTCCCGGTCAAACGTGCTGTACTTGCGTTCAGGCGGGCGTAGCTGGCGGCTAAAGAAAGCAAGCGGTTGCCAGGCACCATCCACCCACTGCTCGTGCACACCGCCCACTGCATAGTCCGAAGCGTCTGTTGTGATGGCAATGGGCGCATCAGGTGATGGGTGTGCCAGCATCGTCGCTTTGGCCAACGCGGCCTTTGCATCCATGAACGCTTTGTCTCTCTCCGAGGACCAATCCACCAGATGTTTTGGTATTTTCCCCCTCAAGGCCTCATGCAGGGGGCACATGATTGCAGCAGCTCTGGGAATGAAGCGGTGGTAAAAGTTCACCATTCCCAGGAACTCCTGCAGGGACCTCACTGTGACGGGCCGTGGGAAGTTCGAGATCGCGTCAACCTTAGATGGGAGTGGCACGGCCCCGCCCTTGGTGACTCGATGTCCCAGGAAGTCGATGGTGGTCAACCCAAACTGGCACTTAGCTGGGTTGATGATAAGTCCGTGCTGGCTGAGACGCTCGAAGAGGATCCGCAGGTGGGCCAGGTGTTCGGTTTTGGAGGTACTGGCCACGAGGATGTCGTCCAGGTACACAAACAGGAAAGGCAGATCACGTAGTACAGAGTCCATGAGGCGCTGGAATGACTGGGCGGCGTTTTTCAGGCCGAAAGGCATCCTCAAGAACTCAAACAGTCCAAAAGGGGTGATCACTGCTGTTTTGGGCACATCGAGCTGTTGGACAGGAACCTGGTGGTATCCACGGACGAGGTCCACCTTCGAAAAAAAAACTTTGCCAGCCAGGTGTGCTGAAAAATCCTGGATATGAGGCACTGGATAGCGATCTGGCGTTGTAGCGTCGTTAAGCCTGCGGTAATCGCCGCAGGGGCGCCACCCGCCGGCGGGCTTTGGAACCATGTGGAGAGGCGAAGCCCACGGGCTGCTGGAGCGGCGGATGATGCCAAGGCGTTCCATGCTGTCAAACTCAGCCCTGGCAATGGCCAGCTTGGCTGGGTCTAGTCGTCGTGCCCGGGCGTAGACAGGCGGGCCATTGGTGGCGATGTGGTGCTCCACTCCATGCTTGGCCGTAGATGAAGAAAAGGTGGGCTGTGTGAGCACTGGAAACTCTGCGAGCAGGCGATGAAACTCGTCGGCCTGCGAGAGCACGCTAGACAGTCTGATGGAGTCCAAACCACTGAGAGCGCAGGTGTATGAAGAAAACGTGGTGGCGTCAATCAAACGACGGTTTTTGACATCCACCAGCAGCCCATAAGCACATAGAAAGTCCGCACCCAGGAGGGGGACAGCCACTTTGGCTGTGATAAAGTCCCAGCTAAACCGCTGACCGCCAAAACATAGTGCAACGTGTCGAGTGCCATAAGTGCGTATGGGGCTACCATTAGCAGCCTCCAGGGGGGGGCCAAATCCATCCGCTAGGATGTCCAGTGGTAATGCAGGCAGAATGCTCCTCTGTGCGCCGGTGTCACACAGGAAACGGCGCCCGGAGATGGTGTCCTGGATGAACAGCAGCCTGCCAGTGCGGCCGACACTCAAAGCCACTACTGAGCGCCGGCCCTGGCGTTTCCCGTCCCCCTGAAGCTGCAAGGTGGTAGGCATTTCTTGGCCCTGGAGCCGAATTTAGCGTGGTAAAAACACAGGCTTGTGTCAGAACGTTGCCGGTGCGAAACTGTAGCCACTGCAGTGAGCGCTGAGTCACCAGGGAGCGGGGCGGCGGTGTGATGGACTTGGGCCGAGTTGGTTGCAATGGCGTACGCAGGATGGAGCGCAGCAGCAGTCATGCCAGGGTGTTGAACAGCCAGAAAAAACCTGTCAGCCTCCTCTGCCAGCGCGCGGCAATCAGTGATGGCAGTGTTGGCCAAAGCAGCCCGTACCTGAGACGGGAGTTGACGCAGGAAGAGCTGGACGAAGAGGAAATCAGGCCTGTGCTCTCCAAGCAGATCCAACATCCTGTCCATAAGTTCAGACGGTTTGCTGTCGCCCAAGCCTTGCAGAGAAAATAGCCGGCTAGCCCTCTCAGCATCAGAAAGTTCAAAAGTCTTCAGCAGGTGAGCCTTGAGTGCTGTATACTTATTCTCTGCAGGGGGATGTTTCAGGAGACTAACCACTCTTGTTGCTGTTGAACTGCCGAGGGCCGACACTACATAGTAGTATTTGGTGGTGTCCGCGGTAATTTCACGCAACGCGAACTGTGCCTCAGTCTGCGCGAACCAAGCAGAAGCCGACGACTCCCAGAACTCCGGGAGTTTCAATGAAACAGCATTCGTCGACATAGTTGTTCGGGGTGTCACTGGAATGCGTCCAGCAGACAAACGTCGGGGTCACCAGTGTGGAAATCGTGATTTGATGAAAGAAGCGATTTCTCACGTTGACAACGCAACGGCGTGTCATTTATTGTTGCTCACCAAACCGGAATAAACAAACCGCGCCGTTGTCATCACAACCAAAACAGGTCCGCTTCCTTAAAGAGACAGCGTCCCTTATATTGGAACACAATAACATGTCGTGCAGAACGCACGACTGATGATAAGCATAACAAGGATAATAAGGGAATATATATCAAGGGAAATAAATGTAACACACAGTATGGGGAATTGTTTCCATAATGTCCACTACAACAGTTATTTTCTTCATTCATTTCTCGTCAATAAGTCATCTTGTAAGTGTAACCCCTCTTGCACCTACATCTTTAAGCTAGTGTGTTTATAAAACCAAGAGGCAGGGGTCATTATCTATTTTAGATTCGATGAGGAGATTGGTTGTTATCTTTCCTGGTATACTGTAAGGATATACCTGTAATATCCACCCCAAATAACTCACACGACAACCGACTGGCGATTTAGTTTGAAGAAAATATATATATTGAAACCAAACTTATGGAGTCAGTATTCCACAATGCAGATATCACTAGAAATATGATGGAATGAAGAACAAAATACTGCTAATGCAAGAAAGTACCACACTTCTAGTAATAGTAATAAACAATTTAGTATGATAACACAGTAATATAGTTAAATTCACAAAGAACCTTAAACCTTCAATTTCTTTTTTTCATTGAGTTCTGGTGAGCCACAAGTGTTTTTCTTAAATGAAATTGTACCAAAAAACCTCTGAGATCTCAGGAAAAAGAAATAATAAAAAATTATTTAAAAAAATAAAAATTTGAGTCCACCCCGGGAGTCCTACCACCCCAATGGATGTCAGAGGAGGCAATCCAGGAAGAGTATTGCAGGATGGAATGGCAATGTGAATGATGATCCCCTGGCAGAAGATGGAAAGCAACCAGGATGGAGATATGGACAGATGACGGTCCTCTGAAGGGCTCCACAAAAAAAAAACAGCCGGAATATCAATCAATAGTTCAACAGAGTTCTACACGATGTCCACAGCTTCTCATTCGTCTCAATGTTTATCAATATTTACTTTCTATTTCAGTTAACAACTTTCTGACTCAGTTTTATCAAGATACAGCTATGTTGTTTCTCCAACATCCACACGAACTGCGTAGCAGCCAATAGGAAGAACAAAAAACTCATGTGCGAGTAAGATGATGACTCGTAGCGTTTTTTCTTCGCAACTAAAAGAGTGTATTGACTGCGCCTCTGCTGCCACCTTGTGACCAAATTGGGAATAGGTTATTTCTTTAAAAAAACAAAATTTAACAACAAATCACATGGAATGGAGCTTAATTTTCCAAAATAATGGAGGTAATAGCCTGGAAGATTTACTACCTGGGTTACATAAGGTTGGATTCTTCCTTCTTATCTTGTTACACCCTTTACATGCAGGTATTAAGAAAGCTGCCAACACAAGGTGTCCCACGCACACACACAGCACAATTAAAGCGATATAAGAGGCGTTTTTTAGAAACACACAGTAGTCCCACAAAAGCCTGCAATTAAACAGTAAATATAAAGACTGTCCATGATACGTTACAGTAAAAATGTCATCATTCAAATAATGAACTACGTCAACTGAATTCTTACTTCTTGGAATTGACTTTGATACACAACAGCATGTTTACCCTATCAATCATCTTGTTGGCTTGGATTTTTCTCGTGTTTCTTCCTTCCTGATCCTGCTACACCCTTTACAGGCAGCTATTCAGAAAGGAGCCACGGCAAGGTGGCACACACACACACACACACACACACACTATATAGGCAATGTCAGAGACAGTTCTGAATTTTAAAGCCTGCAAATGTACAACGACTCATGTAATGGGGTTTAAAAATAATCGTTTTCTTTTTACCTCTTTGGTGTATTTTGTGCAGAAAAAAAAATGAACAAGTAGTCGTAGTAAACAGGACTACTGACATTAGGTTTGAGAGTACTACGCACGGAGGCCTACATCAGTGTTTTGTTTTATACTCTTATTTTTACTATTGTTTTCTGTATTGTTGGCTGTTTCCCAGCGTGCTTTAATATGTTCTTGTGGAGTGCGGTAAATGACGAGACAAGAGACGGAGATGGGTCGAGTCAGCTTTACTCTCCACTTAAAACTAAACAAGTTACTCCAGCATGAGTTCAAAACGTAACAGCCGTAAACCAGAACACCCTTTTACCCGAACTGTCGTAAACCCGAACTGTTATCCCAAAAGCCTTTTCCTTAAAGGAACAGTCCCTTGGTGAATGTCTTTATTATGTTGTTGTGGGTCACCACATTCTGATGAATCTGATGTCAATGGAAAATGTTCTACATGACTGCAGCTGTTGATGGTTTGATAGCATTAAAGGTTATAAACACCAGCAGTGTTTTTTACTTCCTCATCTTGATGCAGCCTTTAGACAGGCATTCCGAAAGGCACCACACACACACACACACACACGCACACACACACACACACACACACACACACACACACACACACACACACACACACACACACACACACACACACACACACACACACACACACACACACACACACACACAAAAACACTGTTTTTAATTTGTATGAGCATTAACAATTCATGCAATGGGGTTTAAAATACTACAAAGAGATTGGCTTTTACTGCTTTGTCGTATTTTGTGCAGAATGTTTTATTATTTCTTATTGCTTTCGGTTCTGATGAATCCAATGACAATTTTTACTGTTTATTATTGATCGGGACATGAGTCCTCATGTGGGACTGTGTTAGCCTCCTTGTCGATGTGTTATTACTCATGTGTGCTCCACCTGCACCTCCTGGCCTCCTAGCATCCCTTGGAGAAGAGAGACCTCCTGTGTGATAGCCCACACAGGAGTAGTAGATAAGGACACCCCACATGGCCCATTTCAGAGGACTACCGTTTCCGGTCTAGAACCATGAGGACGGGGCCTTTGTGAGTGGGGGGGTTTGAGGGGTGTGTGTGTGTGTGTGTGTGTGTGTGTGTGTGTGTGTGTGTGTGTGTGTGTGTGTGTGTGTGTGTGTGTGTGTGTGTGTGTGTGTGTGTGTGTGTGTGTGTGTGTGGTATTAGCCACAGCTTCCTGCATTCATTTGTCCCCATGTGGCTCATCCTGGACTCCTGACACATAGAGAAAGTGGTGTAGCAACCTTGGTGTAGTGTTGGACAATCAGTTATGCTGCACCGCAAACATCACTGTGGTGGCCCGATCCTTCAGATTTGCACTTTACAACATCCGCAGGATCCGGCCCTTCCTCACAAGGGAAGCAGCTCAGCTTCTAGTCCAATCACTGGTCATCTCCCGCCTCGACTACTGCAACTCGCTCCTGGCTGGACTCCCTGCCTCTGCGATTAAACCCTTGCAGCGCATCCAGAATGCGGCAGCGCGCCTCGTGTTCAACCTACCAAAGTTCTCACATGTAACCCCCCTCTTCCGAGACCTCCACTGGCTCCCTGTAATAGCTCGCATCAGATTCAAGATGATGGTACTAGCATACAAGGCAGTCGATGGAACTGCCCCTGCCTACCTCCAAGCATTAGTAAAGCCACACACCCCAGCTCGATACCTCCGCTCAACCACCTCAGCTGGACGTCTGGTACCGCCATCGCTAAGAGCAAGCAAAGGTCGATCGGCGAAGTCACAACTTTTCTCTGTTTTGGGACCTCAGTGGTGGAACGAGCTCCCTACCGATGTCAGGATCGCAGAGTCGCTCACCAGCTTCCGCAAAAGACTCAAAACTCACCTGTTCAGAGTTCACCTCGACTCTGCATAGAAACCAATGCACAGCCACCATTGAATGTTGTACGTCCTGGCACTTGTACATTGCACTTATTCAAGGTACTTAATTGTGTAGCATCTACAGTAGCTGCTATCATTGCTTTACACGGGGTATGGGTTAGCCTAGCGATTGTAATACTTGCACTTGGTTCTATGAACATCTTTACTGTACGGACAGCGATATATTGTTTCACTACTTATGACAAATGTACTTATTGTAACAAATGCACTTATTGTAAGTCGCTTTGGATAAAAGCGTCTGCTAAATGCCCTAAATGTAAATGTAAATGTAAGAAAGTTAAGCCATGCTGGGGTTCATAGCTAAGAGCCTGCTGCCTGTCTTAATTTTTTTTTATAGTGGAATAAATGAATTGTGCATTTTGAGGGATCTTCTGAGGGAGAGGCGTTCTGCTCAGTGGATGACGTCTAAACGTTGTTCTGACCTGAAGGTTAGGGCGTTCTGGTCAGTAGATGAGGTCTAAACGTTGTTCTGACCTGAAGGTTAGGGCGTTCTGCTCAGTGGATGACGTCTAAACGTTGTTCTGACCTGAAGGTTAGGGCGTTCTGCTCAGTGGGTGAGGTCTAAGCGTTGTTCTGACCTGAAGGTTAGGGCGTTCTGCTCAGTGGATGATGTATCGGTGCTTGGTCCTCCCACGGTTCGGATTGTTTGGTGTCCAGGATGTTTGGTGTGTGTTTCTGATGTTTGGTGTCCCAGTACTGGGCGTACTGGGACCCCACTGGGTAGGCGTTGTAGCCACCGCCCACCAGATAGAGTCGGCCAGTCCCGTCCCCAACGTCCTGGGGGGGAGCAGGACGTTTAGAACCAAGACATCTTCAAAAGGACTTAAGTCATCAGGACTTAACCCAAGACATCTTTCAAAGGACTTCATTCATTAGGACTTAAAGCAAGACATCTTTCAAAGGACCTAAGTCACCAGGACTTAAACAAAGACATCTTTAAAAGGACTCATCAGGATTTAAACCAAGACATCTTTAGAATGACTCATCAGGACTTAAACCAAGATATCTTTAGACAGACTTCAGTCACCAGGACTTAAACCAAGACATCTTTAGAATGACTCATCAGGACTTAAGTGCCCCGATGGATGATCACCTCCAGAACCCCCTATGTCCATCTGACATCAGAATTGACCATCTGGATCTCATACATGGTGAGGTTTTAATAACTTGGTGAGTCTTTAATCACCGACTCCGCCTGGGCCCAGATCACGGCTCCGACGCCCACCTTGGGGTCCTCTGAAACAGAAACAGAGCCTCTGTTAGGAGCCAGCGAGGGGTCACACCTCCTAGTTAGAAATAGATGAGTCTCGTGGTTCAAACTACTTCTATCCGACCACAGACTCATTAGAAAGCGGATGCAGATGACAGCTTGATTTTGTTTTAGTGAAGCCATGACCTCTGACTTCCTACCAGTGAGAAGGGTTCAGCACCATGACCTTTGACCTGTGTAGTCAGAAGCCTCAACGGTCGTGAAGGCCGGCAGCATGGCCTGGATGATGCATTGGCGAGCCACAGCCTGGGAGACAGGCGGGGGGGTGGACCCCTGGGGGCCACAGCCTGGGAGACAGGCGGGGGGGGGGCAGAACCCTGGTCATATATAGATCTATCTATCTATCTATCTATTTATCTCTTCTGATACTGTAAGTACAGTTTGTAAAGTACAGGGTCTCAGATAGATACTGTTCATACAGTTTGTAAAGTACAGGGTTTCAGAAAGATACTGCAGGTACACTTTGTAAAGTACAGGGTTTCAGGTAGATACTGCAGGCACACTTTGTAAAGGGCCACCTCACTTGGGTGTAGAGTCGTCTCGGTGCAGCAGTGGTGGACCTCTGCACCCTGAGGAGCCTCCGTCAGCGCAGGGGCAGCCCTGCGCTGACGGAGGCTCCTCAGGGTGCAGAGGTCCGGGTCCTGGCAGAAGGCCTCCAGACCCAGCAGCTCCAGGACCGCCCGGTGCTCCCACTCACACGGGATCAGGAACGCCCGGGACAGCTCCTGGAGGTGACTCCTCCGCTGCCTGGGGAGGAGGAGGAGGACGACGACGACATTTTGTTTTCAAAAGAGTGTCAGGCAGACAGACAGAACGGCAGACAGACAGATACAGAGACAGACAAGTAGACAGGCAGACACAGAGACAGACAGGCAGACCCCAACCTCCTGAACAGCTCGTCTCGGTCCTGCTCCGGCTGGTCTTCCTGGACCCGCTCCATGAAGTCTAAGGTCCTGGACTTCAGGTCCACGTACTGGGGCAGACCGGGGCCCGGGGCCACAACCACCGGGAGAAGTGACACGTGTTAATGGACGACGACCGATGAAAACGACACTGTTACCCCTTACGTGTTAATGGACGACGACCGATAAAAACGACACTGTTACCCCTTACGTGTTAATGGACGACGACCGATGAAAACGACACTGTTACCCCTTACGTTTTAATGGACGACGACCGATGAAAACGACACTGTTACCCCTTACGTGTTAATGGACGACGACCGATGAAAACGACACTGTTACCCCTTACGTGTTAATGGACGACGACTATTCCGGCACCTGAGCGCGTAGGGAGGCGCCCATCATCAGATACCTAAACACTCTTAACTTGAATGAAGTACAGCTAGGAAGCTTCAATGATGGGGCAGCACAATGTATGTTGTGAACGTGCATTTGCATGTCCATTTATTGAGGTTGTAGCATTTCCTTGTGTCCAGGTTGTTTGATAGTGTGAAACTGTAAATAATGAAAAAATGAAAAAAATACTATGAAATAATACAAATAGATGATGATGAAATATAAGCAGAAACAGTTGATGAACTTATGTACTTACAAACAAAGCTTATCCAAAGCTTATGTGGACAGATAGAGCCAAATTAACATAGATCCTGAACATGGCTGGCTTGACAAGTAAAAGGCTGGCAACATCTTAACCAATGAAGAGAGTAATTAACATTTGACTTGAACAACCAATGAGAATGCAAACCTCTAAAACCACACGAAAAAGCTGCATTCTACTCAGTGGCCTACAGGAGGCTCTAGGACCCTTAAACAGAACGCATGTAACATTACACTACCCGCCTGGCATTGAACACGATACCACTAAGGACTAACGCCATGGGGGTTGATTATGAGTCCATGTAATGCTAATGGGATCTGAGGACCACCACCTCAGTAATGGGAGGAGTAGGTCTTGGTACGACTCTGGAGTGTAGGGAAATACTCGCTCCTCCACCTCTCCCAAAATGTGGTCGATTCCCCCGAGATCATGTCACAACAATAGCTGCCCAGTTCATTGATTGACAAAAGTTAACTTGCAGCAAGCACTAAGAGGTGAACTTAACACCCATTCTAACATTTGCATTACGATACATCATAGCATACTGGGGCGACCGTGGTGTTCAGGGTACCACAAGGGATCCTGGGGGGGTTGTTCGGACCATCGCGAGTTGGACCTCTGGCGCCCTCCTAGGTCCTATTCCGCGGAGACATTGTGTGGGGTTTGTTTATCGCTATGGGTGGGTTAGCGTTGCTGTTATTTAGTTGTTGTTCCCGACACCGTCACCGACGTTTATGTTGGTTGGTTATGTCGAGTGTGTTTTAGTGTGTCGTGTGTGAGCCAAATAAAGGCAACTCTCGTAATCGTACGGTGTTACGCCTCATGCCCACGCGCCGAAGCCTCCAACGGAGCGCACGGATCCACAATGCATTGCGCGTCCGTCCCCATTCAAAGTCAATGGGGATCAGTCAACGGACGGATGCAGTGGGCAAGAGGCGTAAGGGGCGCGAGAGTTGTATGACTACTGAACCTGGGCTCCCGTCTCGTCCTTCCCGTGCTGCTCGCCACAATACAATTATAAACACCTGATTAAATCTCATATAAAATGTTCAACCATCGCAAGCAGTTCTAATAATTGATTCATCTGATTAAGCAAAGAAGCGCAAAGAGGTCCCTGCGGGCATCCATACTTGTAGTTGTGACATAATTCACACATTCATACCAACAGGCCACATATGTCCTTGGCGACTAGAGAGGCTTCTGCCTCATCCTAGGGAGGCGTCCGGCTCATACAGGAAGCCATTCATTGATGTACCAATTCCAGAGATACGAGCGGCCCATGTGTACGAGAAACCCAGACGCTCAAGGCACAAAAACAAGTGTAATTCCAGCACATAGCCACAAGAGGTCAGCACCAAACCAAGTTGCAATGCCAACACATAGTCGCAAGGCATCAGCACAGAGTACACATACGGGCATCCAGGAGGTGGCAGTTCAGCACCATGCTTAGCCAATCAGAGCACATAATTGAGTCCCCGCCTGCCCAGTATTAAAGTCACAACACATAGCCCAGGGCAGGGCCAGAACGCTCCGCATCCATCAGATGCCATACTAAGCGTATCTCCACGCGTGCAAAATACTCCTTTTGCTTCATAGATATCATAGCGAACCTTTACCAAATAAAGTGAGTTATAAGCAATCTTGACTTGGCAAACTTTTTCCAAATGAACACGGCGTTGTGAAGTCCAGTCCAGGACATATTATTCTCCAGAACGATCTGTTTTCCGGTTTATGTCATTGCCTACGAACTTCCCAGGGGCGTTACCTGAACGCTCTTATAGAGTGGCAAAGTCACACCCCTTCCGGTAGAGCCCATGGGACCTATGAGATCGAAAAATATGAATGGGTTTCAATGGAGAGAAAGTAATTATTTTCTGGTCTCAGTCTTTATATGCCCTGGATTACACATATGTTGTTTTTGGATTTAAATGATCATTTTTCATGCAAAGAAAACTAACAAATTTCGCGAAGAAGTTTGATAATAGGTTTGTGTCAGGCCACTTTGTGAACTACAGCCCCTTGCTGCTCTCGACGCGAATGATATACGTCACCACCACTCTGGTACAGACATGGCGATCTCTCTGCTCCACTTCACCGCTTTTTTCCAAGGGGAGAATAAAAGCATCGAAAGAGGTGAAAACCATTATAAGTCGGGCCATGTGGAGAGTTTCAGTTATGCCGATGGGGAGATTGTCGGTCTTGTCCACGCCAGTCGCAGGGAGCGTGACGTCACATACGAGACATGTAGTCTTTCTCATTGTGTTTTCTTTACAGCCTATAGCTGAACAATTGCACAATAAACGGCCAAACTCTTGATATGAAAAATTATCATTTAAATCCACAAACAACATGTGTTATCCAGGGCATATAAAGACTGGGACCAGAAAATAATTACTTTCTCTCCATTGAAACCCATTCAAATTTTTGATCTCATAGGTCCTGTGGGCTCTACCGGAAGAGGCGTGATTTCGCCACTATTTCGGAAGAAGGGAAGGTTTACTTAAAGACGCCGCAAGAGCTTCCGAACCTCCGAGCTGTTTTGAAGGCGGCATCAGTGTGAGTAGGGTCCAGCTGCAGCCCCGGAGAACAACACCCTGGCGTGACATCAACCCAGGCGCGACGGAAGTACTCTGGTGTGACGAAAGTGATTTATTTTTTAAACCTTTTTTACACACCGCTATCAGAAACCAAGATCAACCATGGAAGTGAGACTCAATATGCTTAAACTATTGAGTAATATTCATGTTAAAGCCGTGCCGTGGTTTATTTACTTTTCGCCAAATTCGAATATAATAATACTGTGCCCATATTGAAAAATGTGCTGCACTTCGTTCATGGAAGTAATTGACAGTTAACATGAATATTACTCAATATATTAAGCATATTGGCAGTCTGACAAATTAATCAATTCCGTCACACCAGAGTACTTCCGTCGCGCCAGGGTTGTTGTTATCACGCCAGGGTGTTGTTCTCCGGGGCTGCAGCTGGATACTGTTGATCAGTGTCGGACTGCCATCACTATGTTCAGGCACCCATAGCAGAGTAGATTGATAGTAACATATATATATATATATATATATATATATATATATATATATATATATATATATATATAGCTACAGTTAATCACGGTATATTATTTGAAATAAATATGAAAACTACGCCTAAAGTACCACAAACATTAAGATCATAAAAACAACAAAAAGCACAACATAGAAGCTGTCCAAAATCAATCAGCCTCAGTGTACCCTCTTGTCAAATGGGATAGGTCTCCACAGCATTGTGTGTGTGTGTGTGTGTGTGTGTGTGTGTGTGTGTGTGTGTGTGTGTGTGTGTGTGTGTGTGTGTGTGCGTGTGCGTGTGTGTGTGTATACGGGCACACGTCTTATTTATTTATAAGTTTAGGTCAGTAAACATTTAGGGCTTACGCTTTTATCCAAAGCGACATACAATAAGTGCATTTGTTACAATAAGTACATTTGTCATAAGAAGTGAAACAATATATCGCTGTCGGTACAGTAAAGATGTTCATAGAACCAAGTGCAAGTATTACAATCGCTAGGCAAACCCATTCCCCGTGTAAAGAAGCATAGCCTTCTTTAAAACAATAACTAACCAATTGAATGAACAGTGCAAGTATGTACAACAAAAACAAAAGAAGGGTAAATGCACTACAAGGAATAGTTATTACTTCATAATCATCATTCCAGGAATGTATGATAATTGGAAAAAATGAAAAAAACATATTTCCTGCCACGTAATGGCGCATGCGCATCGCCGGCTAGTTACTTGGCGACGTGTACCGGTTTGTCTGTGCAAACCATCTCACCTTTCCTGGAGAAAAATAAACACATTGAACCCTAATCAAACCTTTCACCACAGAAGCATGGGAGGATCGCAGAGCGTGGAGATACCGGGTGGTGGTTCTGAGGGCTACCATGTTCTTCGAGTGAGTTTCTGGATCTATTTACCCCTGAAGTTAGCCTCTAGCTTAGCATCGGTGGAGCATTCGACGCTACGGATGTGGATTTGAGGCCCGAGATGTCATCTGTGGCCTCAATGAGGATGCATAGAATTGTGCATTCATTCTTGGGATTTAATTCTCGCCTTGTTGATTATTTTCGAGTTATGCATGTTCATTTTGCTCCCACTAATGACATTGTTACTCTTGAAACCCGTAGCAGAAAATGTTGTCAATGAGTACCAGACTCCTTCACTATGCTAGTCGGCTAACTTGAATGACAGTTCAGGTGAGCGAAGAGGTTAGGTCCGCTCGGCTGGAAGTCCATTGGAACAACCTGTCTGCCATCGGGTTCCTTTTAGACAGCTGTCTGGTCAATTCTTCCCAAGCTTAGAAATTTGAAAACATGATTGTATGAGGGCTATAACAGTATTGAAACGAGACATATCCCGTTGGATGACATTTAACGTTACCCTAACCCTATTGAGGATAATGATCATTGTTAGAAATGAAATCACAGCGATGTAACAACTCGGTCAGCTGAAGCTAAAAGTCCGTCTTCCCTCCTGCAGGTTCAGGAGAACTCGCCGGGGCACCGGGCGGGGCTGGAGCCGTTCTTCGACTTCATCGTGTCAATAAACACCACAAGACTGGTAAGTTGCTGGCCGTGGAGGGAGTAGACACAAAACTAAAAATAATAATATCCTAAAGATCTACATGTACCTTGGCCGCCACATCAGAATAAGGACAACGACACGCTGAAGGACCTGTTGAAGGCCAGCGTGGAGAAGCCTGTGCGAATGCTGGTCTACTCCTCCAAGACACTGGAGCTGAGGGAAGCCACCGTCACCCCTAGCAACATGTGGGGGGGCCAGGGCTTGCTGGGGGTCTCGATTAGATTCTGCAGCTTCGAGGGAGCCAATGAAAATGTCTGGCACGTGCTGGTGAGTAACTGATATACAACTGAAATGTATAATAAATTAATTATCCTTTTTGAATTATTAGGAATTTGCATTGGCTGAACCTTTTGACTTTTTGGTCCACAGGATGTTGAGCCAAACTCTCCGGCGGCGCTGGCCGGCCTGCGGCCGCACACAGACTACATCATCGGGGCCGACACGGTCATGAATGAGGTAGGTGATGGGGTCAGAGGTCAGCAATATTGATGACTTTTCGCTATCTCTCAGCCTCATCTCACTGACTGACTCTCTTACTGACTCACGCGTCCATTCTAAAGTGGTGCCATCCATTAGTCATACAGTTTGCTGTTATGATTCTGTATTAAAAGACGATGGGAGAAATGGGTGTGACGGCCTCAACGGCTTTCTTAGTAAAACAGGAAACCAGCGCTTGACTAAACGTTAAAGGGATTTGGGAGGGATTGGTCCTTCGGGATACTGATGTATGACGGTCAGAGTGCCAGTGAACAGCCGTATGGATCAATATAGATACAACAGTTGGAATGTTTTGCACAAGATTCACACAGAATCAGTGACATCACCAAAAACAGGTGGACGAAGAACCAATGAAAGTGGAGGTGAGCTAATGAGGCCTAATGATAATAATAATAATGGATTGAATTTATATAGCACTTTTCTAGACACTCAAAGACGCTTTACATTGAAGGGGGGACCTCACTAACCACCACCAGTGGGTAGCCCCCACTGGGGTGATGCCCCAACTGGGGTGATGCCCCCACTGGGGTGATGCCCCCACTGGGGTGATGCCCTCACTGGGGTGATGCACCCACTGGGGTGATGCCCCCACTGGGGTGATGCACCCACTGGGGTGATGCCCCCACTGGGGTGATGCCCCCACTGGGGTGATGCCCCCACTGGGGTGATGCACGCCAGCCAATCGGCGCCAGAACGCTCACCACAGACCAGCTTGAGGTGGAGAGTGAGGGAATTAATGAGTCAGCCAATTATACAGGAGGATGATTAGGGGGCCAGATTGAATGAGCCCAGTTGGGCAGCTTTAGCCAGCTAATGTACATGTCCATTAGAAATGTAGTGAAACTCCATTAGAACTCCATTAGCTCTCTATTGGAACTCTGTCGATTCTCTCGGTATCCTCTTGCCCCATGTCAGTCAGAGGACCTGTTCTCTCTGATCGAAACCCACGAGGGGAAGGGCCTGAAGCTGTATGTTTACAACACCGACACGGACAACTGCAGGGAGGTGGTCATCACTCCCAACGGTGCCTGGGGAGGAGAGGGCAGGTAACGCATGTCTGACACACGGGACCATGACAGCCTACATCAAGGACTGAGCCCTTATGTGTCTTGATTGCATGTCAAATTGCAAGTAAAATTGTTTAATTGGAATTCCTCACTAGCTAGTGATCTGTTAATGTGCCTGGCTGCACACAGCATTCTTTATTTGTCAACACAATTTTTGTAGACCGGAGAGGGAACAGAACATTCTAGCTTTGATGTAGTAGAGCTCAGTTTTGGCTTGATTTCCACTCGGAACGCCGACATTCCTGTCTTGTTTGCTTCCAGCCTTGGCTGTGGGATTGGCTACGGATATCTCCACAGGATCCCAACCCGGCCCTTCGAGGAGGGCAAGAAGATCAGTTTCCACGGCAACACTCCCAGCGAGCCCTCCAGTCCGCTGAAGGATGGGTTCACGGAGGTACTCGCAACACACGCACGCACGCACGCACGCACGCACGCACGCACGCACGCACACACACACACACACACACACACACAGTGGATGTGTTTAACTGTTTGACCGTAGTTGAGCCTACCTGCTCAGCATCATCACTTTAATGACCTCATTACCTCCCCTCTCCTTTAAAGATCTCATTACCTCCCCTCTCCTTTAAAGATCTCATTACCTCCCCTCTCCTTTAAAGATCTCATTACCTCCCCTCTCCTTTAATGACCTCATTACCTCCCCTCTCCTCTTATGACCTCATTACCTCCCCTCTCCTCTTATGACCTCATTACCTCCCCTCTCCTCTTATGACCTCATTACCTCCCCTCTCCTCTTATGACCTCATTACCTCCCCTCTCCTCTTATGACCTCATTACCTCCCCTCTCCTCTTATGACCTCATTACCTCCCCTCTCCTCTTATGACCTCATTACCTCCCCTCTCCTCTTATGACCTCATTACCTCCCCTCTCCTCTTATGACCTCATTACCTCCCCTCTCCCCTTATGACCTCATTACCTCCCCTCTCCCCTTATGACCTCATTACCTCCCCTCTCCCCTTATGACCTCATTACCTCCCCTCTCCTCTTATGACCTCATTACCTCCCCTCTCCTCTTATGACCTCATTACCTCCCCTCTCCTCTTATGACCTCATTACCTCCCCTCTCCTCTTATGACCTCATTACCTCCCCTCTCCTCTTATGACCTCATTACGTCCCCTCTCCTCTTATGACCTCATTACCTCCCCTCTCCTCTTATGACCTCATTACCTCCCCTCTCCTCTTATGACCTCATTACCTCCCCTCTCCTCTTATGACCTCATTACCTCCCCTCTGCTCTTATGACCTCATTACCTCCCCTCTCCTTTAATGACCTCATTACCTCCCCTCTCCTCTTATGACCTCATTACCTCCCCTCTCCTCTTATGACCTCATTACCTCCCCTCTCCTTTAATGACCTCATTACCTCCCCTCTCCTCTTATGACCTCATTACCTCCCCTCTCCTCTTATGACCTCATTACCTCCCCTCTCCTCTTATGACCTCATTACCTCCCCTCTCCTCTTATGACCTCATTACCTCCCCTCTCCTCTTATGACCTCATTACCTCCCCTCTCCTCTTATGACCTCATTACCTCCCCTCTGCTCCAGGTGCAGCTCTCTGCGGTCTCGCCCCCGCCCGTCTCAGCAGCCCTCCCTGCCGGGCTACAGGATTCGCTGGCAGGCCTGTCCATCAGCTCGGCCCCGCCCACCCTCCCCTCAGAGCTCCAGACCGGTATCATGTCTCCTCGTTCTCTCTCCTAGACTCCAGTGTTTCCCTGTTATTCATAATACTGATGTGTGTTCCCTCTGGCAGGGTTAGAGTTAACCCTAACCCTGGTTAGAGTTAACCCTAACCCTGGTTAGAGTTAACCCTAACCCTAGACTCCAGGGTTTCCCTGTTATTCATAATACTAACGTGTGTTTCCTCTGGCAGGGTTAGGGTTAACCCTAACCCTGGTTAGAGTTAACCCTAACCCTAGACTCCAGGGTTTCCCTGTTATTCATAATACTAACGTGTGTTTCCTCTGGCAGGGTTAGAGTTAACCCTAACCCTAGACTCCAGGGTTTCCCTGTTATTCATAATACTAACGTGTGTTTCCTCTAACCCTAGACTCCAGGGTTTCCCTGTTATTCATAATACTAACGTGTGTTTCCTCTGGCAGGGTTAGGGTTAACCCTAACCCTAGACTCCAGGGTTTCCCTGTTATTCATAATACTAACGTGTGTTTCCTCTGGCAGGGTTAGGGTTAACCCTAACCCTGGTTAGAGTTAACCCTAACCCTAGACTCCAGGGTTTCCCTGTTATTCATAATACTAACGTGTGTTTCCTCTGGCAGGGTTAGGGTTAACCCTAACCCTGGTTAGAGTTAACCCTAACCCTAGACTCCAGGGTTTCCCTGTTATTCATAATACTAACGTGTGTTTCCTCTAACCAGGGTTAGGGTTAACCCTAACCCTGGTTAGAGTTAACCCTAACCCTAGACTCCAGGGTTTCCCTGTTATTCATAATACTAACGTGTGTTTCCTCTGGCAGGGTTAGGGTTAACCCTAACCCTGGTTAGAGTTAACCCTAACCCTAGACTCCAGGGTTTCCCTGTTATTCATAATACTAACGTGTGTTTCCTCTAACCAGGGTTAGGGTTAACCCTAACCCTGGTTAGAGTTAACCCTAACCCTAGACTCCAGGGTTTCCCTGTTATTCATAATACTAACGTGTGTTTCCTCTAACCAGAGTTAGGGTTAACCCTAACCCTGGTTAGAGTTAACCCTAACCCTAGACTCCAGGGTTTCCCTGTTATTCATAATACTAACGTGTGTTTCCTCTGGCAGGGCCCCCCACTGCCCCCCTCCTCCCCAGCTCCTCGTATCCTCCTAACCCTAACCCCAGCTCCTCGGCTGGCCCTGCCCTCGCCCCCCTGCCGGCGTTTAACCCCCCCGCCACCACGCTGCCAGGTAGCACGCACGCACACACGCCACAGGCTACTCCATCTCACACCAGCCAGGGTTTCTCATGGTGGTTTTGTGTCGCAGGTTTGATGCCGCTGCCGGCTAACCTGGCCAACCTCAACCTGGCGTTCCCGGACCTCAGCACCATGTCCCTGGCCGGGCTGGGAGCCCTCCCGCCCCCGTCTGGAGCGCTAGGTCAGTCCCGGGTCTCACGGTCATTAGGGTTAGGGTTAGGGTCCGTCAGGGGTCTCACGGTCATTAGGGTTAGGGTTAGGGTCCGTCAGGGGTCTCACGGTCATTAGGGTTAGGGTCCGTCAGGGGTCTCACGGTCATTAGGGTTAGGGTTAGGGTCCGTCAGGGGTCTCACGGTCATTCTGTTCAGGGGGAGAGTCCTTTGACGAGGTATGAAATAACGTAAGAAGCTTAAAGGTGTATATATGAAATATGCAGAAGAACACAAAGGGTCGTAAAGTTAAAGGAACATTTGGATATATCGCCCTCACTTGAGGCTCCTCTGTAAAACAACGTGCATATCTTTTTCATAGTTTATGGGTTCATTATCCTATTGGTCGGTTTATAAATAAGGTTTTGTCTCTGTTATCTCGTCCAATCCCAGCGTTCCCTCCCCTGAGCTTCCCGGGCCTGCCCCCGCTGCCCCCCCTCCCGATGCTTCCGTCCCAGCTCGGCCCGCTCCTGCCCCAGGGGGTCACCGGACCCCCCATGTTCACCCCCACGCCCCCCACCGCCGTCTCTTCGCCTTCCGAGAATTGCTCGGCGGTCGCCAGGGAAACGCTACCGACAGACAGCAGGGAAACGCCGGAGCACGCCGGAACGCCATCGTCGTAACGGTGAAGGAGAAGGAAATAGTGCTCAACTTGGAACCAAAACACACCCCAGTTTCTGTCTTCAGTGGACCTCTCTTTCTTTAACCTAATCTCTCTCTATTTATTTGGTTAAGGGGGTGACTGAGTGCAGCTCGGTGTCACATGTGCTAACGGCTAACGTAGCCACAGAGCCCCCCCCTCCAAGGTGGCAGGGCGTGTGGGGGGAGCAGGCAGGCGGACGCCTGGTTCCATCCGGGGCCTCCCTTCCCCCTGGAGCTAACTTTAGCTAGCGCTAATGCAAGGAGTAAAGGACATGGCTTCTCCAAGGTAGCGAGGAATCCCATTTTCTCGTATGGCAATCCTTTGGTTTCATCTGGGCTTTTTTTTATTTTGACAAATGTTTAGATTCACCACTAGTGGGTAGACCGTTGACCATTAGATTCTGGCATTTATTAACCTATTTTTCTTCGATTTTTTTTTGTGTGATCTTTCCACACCATGAATGATTCTGCATTATTTTGCACCGCATATGTATGAAATTGTTAAGACATCGAACGTCTGTCCATTCTTATTTTTGTTGATGTCTTTGTAAACTTTGAGAAGGCTATCGTAGCCTTCTGAAGCCTGAGAGTAACTGCCAAAAAAAAAGCAGCAGTTAGAACGAAGGAGCGGAGGCAGGTTACACTAGTGCCTCCATATTCTACTGTATATGCTGGCGTGCGTGGTCATAGATTAAAGATGAAGCAGAACATGGGTGTGTGGTTACAAAAATGTTTGTTTGGGTTCAAAACGTCACTATTCCTGGCCAGGGCCAAAAATCTATAGAATACCAGAGTTGCAATTAAATCTCACGAGCCATTTTGTCAGTGTGGCACAACTTTCTGAAAATATTGTACAGCGTGAGAAATAAACAATTTAATTTTGTGTTTTTCCCCTTTTTGTTTTTTTTACTCACCACTTTGACAGGCCATATTTGAAAATGGTAGCACTGTTTGTACAAATAAAACAAACTTTTTCTATGTCCTGCATCTGGGTACTCTGCAAGGTATTTCTTAATCTTCCAAACAGAAGATCCATGATAAAAGGAGAACCCAAACCTGCCTTTAAAAGCCAGATATGGGTTTGCATGCATTTAACCTGTGGGTGAGCGATCGAATGCAAACCAATGACGGAAGGTCTCCTGTATAGTTGACACATTACACTATAAACAATAACATGCTATCCACACACAAAACACATGTTGTAGGACTTGTAAGGCAATCTTTATTGCATATGAATGACATGACTTGCCTTTGCCTTTATGCAGTACTTCCTGCCTTGTGATGTCACCAACAGTCAGGGATGTGCCCGATGCCAACACACACTTCATACAGGTGTCCTCAAAGTAAGGAGGAAGGGGTAAAACAGAATCAGAGGGGAAGGGTGTGTTTGACAGCAAAGGAGACAGAGAGCCTGAACTCACGGTAAGCAGAGGTAAATTAAATTGGAATCCATAGTGAGTACAAAGTAGATTGATTCATTTGACCCGTTGCGTGTCGCCATGTCCCATTACTGAGCGGCAGCAAGCGGAATCCCTTCTACATAACCTGAAGAGATCCAACAACGTTATCCTGATGCAGGGCTGTAGACTGCAGTCAACGCGTTGTAAATCCTTTTCTTTTGACGTCTGCACGGGCTTCAGCACTAAACAGCAATTAAGACTTCAATGTAGCATCGGTCAGCAAAGTGCACCATTTTATCTGTAGGATCTTAACTTCCACCACGGTATAACCCTCATTCAGGTCATGATCCAGGGGGTCTCAAGCTCCAAGGGGCACCACACAACACATGCACGTCCACCCGCACTCCCACATAATGCTTTTCTTCTGTTTTATTTTTTAGGGAAGGTTAGCATATGTTGGCATCGAGACTAGCATCTTAAAAGCACAACCCTTATCCTGTTGTCTCTTCATTTGGTTTCTTAAACTGAAACATATCATCATCCCCTTTTAGCATCAGCGCACAACACACCAGGTGGGGGGGGGGGGGGGCTTGCTACCTAACAATGATCGTTGAAACTTCTACACGAAGCCCGAACAATTGACACCAATGACAAATGCTTTCTGGGACTGCCAGTGAAAGTCTATATTTGTGTGGAAATAAAAAAAAGAGCCAAATAAAAGTTCTCTCTTAACGCATTTCAAGTATGTATGTTTCTAGGCGGAAGGCGTCCACACGTCACACAACTAAAAGCAAACATTTTGTAGCAGCAAAAATGACAAGCGCCCCCCAGAGCCGGAGGAACACACGGTTAGAGTGGGACTCATCGGGTTCTGCAACCGCTCGGCTCCTACTCATGAAATGTACATCCACGCGCCCCCCCCCCCCCTGGCCCCACTCCTGTCCTTGAAATAATCCTGTGATGCAAAAGAAAAATGTGTAAAAATCAGTAACACTTGATCCAATCCTTCGGTGGAAGTCCATCTGGGGATGGCGTCATCGATGACGGTAATCGGAGAGCGGGCTTTTTTTCTCGTTTACATTTTCTTTTACTGTGACGGCAACGCGGTAGCTTGTTTACAGCCTGGGCCAACGCCTCGAGTACCTCTATCTGTACCAGCGGGACGTTTTAAGACAAACGCACAGACTCCCTGCTGAGACTCCGCCCCGCGCTCCACAACAGGTGAACAGAAGGAAAAACTAAAACAAAACGGGTGGGGGGGGTTGGTTTTGTGGGGGCCACTGGTTTGTGTCAGAGTCTCCACTGCCGCCACAGAGAGCCCTAGAAACAGCCATGGAACTAACCCTAACCCTAACCCTAACAGCCATGGATCTCAATTCGCCAAGTGTGGAGGGGAGGGGGGGGGGGGGGGAAGACTTACACCACATTCCCACCAAAATGAACTAGAATCCTCCTCCCCCCCCCCCAAGCCAAGCCACATGCATTCCGTGAAGAAGGTCAAGTCTGAGATGAAACCACTCCTTCGTCTTCCGTAGACCCGGCCATGTTGCTTGTCCCGTGGGACTTTTGGCCTGTTCCTTCAACAGTGAGTTTCTATGGAAACATTTCATGTGTGGGGGGGAAGGGGTGGGGGGGTCAACTGCCTGAAGCAGTCTTGCTTCCTCTTCTCTTCCATCCACACAGGAAGAAAGACCGCCATTGGCTGGAGTTTCAAAGAGGAGGGGGCGGGGCTAAAGGTTATCAGGTCGCTGCCACGGCTGCGTTACATGTGTTTCTGCTGGGGTTTAACGAGGAGAAAAGGGTGGGGCTGGTGGTGGTGGGGAGGATAGAAGTTTGAAAAAACATCGGCGGCGAGGTTCAAGGCCAGAGTGACCTCGCACCCCATGGCCCATTCGGCAGCAAACCCAGTCCCTTCTCCAGCGCCCCCTGCCCCCTGCCCCCTGCCCCCTGCCCCCTGCCCCCTGCCCCCTGCCCCCTGCCCTCTGCCCTCTGCCCTCTGCCCTCTGCCCTCTGCCCCCTGCCCCCTGCCCCCTGCCCCCTGCCCTCTGCCCTCTGCCCCCTGCCCCCTGCCCCCTGCCCCCCTCACCCAGTTGGCCGGGCCCTAGGACCACCTCACCCTGTCCATCCCTACTCTGCTCCAGTCTATCTACTCTCTGAGGGGGGGGGGGCACTCCCCCTTCCCCCTGCACTACCCTCCACCCCCCAACGCCCCCTCTCTCTAGCCCCACCCGTTTCATCCACCAACCCGTCACAGGCATAGCCGGATTGGCCGGAGCGCGTTGTCAGTCATGACCAGGGGGAGCCAATCAGTATGTGGAGAGCGAGGAGGAGGAAGAGGGGGGCTGGAGGGAGCCGGAGGAGTTGGAGCGTCTCATGTGGGGCAGCAGGTAGGGGTCCGCCCCCAGCTGGTGGACGTCGAAGCGGTCCTCCTTGCGGTACGCCAGACAGCGTCGGATGAACGCCTGGAGGGGGGGAGGCATGTTGATATACTGGACTAGCAGGTTCAGACTGTGGACTAGCAGGTTCAGACTGTGGACTAGCAGGTTCAGACTGTGGACTAGCAGGTTCAGACTGTGGACTAGCAGGTTCAGACTGTGGACTAGCAGGTTCAGACTGTGGACTAGCAGGTTCAGACTGTGGACTAGCAGGTTCAGACTGTGGACTAGCAGGTTCAGACTGTGGACTAGCAGGTTCAGACTGTGGACTACAGTGTTCCTGTTCCAGAACACGCGTCCAGTCCCATCGCTGGAGCAATGTGACCGGACGACAAACAGGCCACAAACAGGTGACAATAAGGGCGTGGCCGGGCATTCCCCACTGCTGGGTTCAAAGGATTTAGAAAATAATTCAAAAGAAATCGTGCTTGATAAAACTTGTTTTTTGACCAATAGTTTTAGAGGTGCAGTGTGTGGGATTCAGTGGCCTTTAGCGGTGAGGTTGCAGATTGCAACCACTGGAAATGTGTAGTTGTTAGGGTTAGCCCTAACCCTAACAACTACACACAGGGTTAGCCCTAACCCTAACCTTGTGTGTAGTTGTTCAGTCTGTACAACTATGTGTCGTAGCTTACAAGGTGCAAAGCAATTTAAATTATTAATTGAAAACATGTCTCCATTGTTGGTTATCCGCCTGGGCTACTGGTCAAAGCCCACAGTGGGCTCACTGGAAGAGGTCATTGGAAGGTCAAGAAAACAACCAACCATTCATGGGTTTATAAAGTAATTAAAAACATCTATGAACATTATATTCTACTGCCAAGTCCGTTCCACTAGATGCCACTAAATTATACAGTTTTAGGAAGAGGAAATCTCACTTGTGGTTTATATATGACGAGTGAGTGAGTGAGTGAGTGAGTGAGTGAGTGAGTGAGTGAGTGAGTGAGTGAGTGAGAGAGAGAGAGTCAGTACCTTAGCCTCCGTACTGGCCTGCGGTTTAGCGGGGAACTGGACCTCTGTGGCCTTCAGGATGGTGTTCTCCTGGAGAATGTCCTGCTGGGACTGGTTGTGTCCAAAGGGCTGGGGACAGAGGGACAGGGACAGAGGGACAGGGTCAGAGGGACAGAGAGACAGAGACAGGGACAGAGGGACAGGGTCAGAGGGACAGAGACAGGGACAGAGGGACAGGGTCAGAGGGACAGAGACAGAGGGACAGAGACAGAGGGACAGAGACAGAGGGACAGGGTCAGAGGGACAGGGTCAGAGGGACAGGGTCAGAGGGACAGGGACAGGGTCAGAGAGACAGGGTCAGAGGGACAGGGTCAGAGGGACAGGGTCAGAGAGACAGGGTCAGAGAGACAGGGTCAGAGGGACAGGGTCAGAGGGACAGGGTCAGAGAGACAGGGTCAGAGGGACAGGGTCAGAGGGACAGGGACAGGGTCAGAGAGACAGGGTCAGAGGGACAGGGTCAGAGGGACAGGGTCAGAGAGACAGGGACAGAGAGACAGACACCACCTCTCAGGACCACACTCCCATAGGCCTAGTGGAGGATCTGCTCATGTCTTAATGACATGTCACAGACCAATCCCACTCTGTCATTAGCGGTGGGTTAGGGTTAGGGTTAGTACCGTGACCTGAAGGTTGAATCACCAGGGAGATAGAAACTAAAACTTATGGTTGTCTGGGCGGGTGGTCATTTGTTGACCTTTTGCCCGGTACCATTTCTTAAATGATTTAATTTCTCCAAAAAAGGTTTCTATGCATCTACAGAATATGTGTGTTGTGAGAAGTGTTCCGGTTAAATGCCATCGATTCGTCGATCGTCCGACAATAATAACTGATGATCTGCTCTCCTCCCCTTCTTAACGTCCTTATGCATGGATCCTCTCCAGGATCCATGCATAAGGACTGCATGTCTATCTGGAGCCATGATGTGAATAACGTGTGGAAAGCAAGACGGGACATACAGGGTTAGGGTTAGGGTGGCTGACAGCCCCCGGTCCGTACCTTGCGTCCGTAGAGGCACTGGAAGAAGATGACTCCTACAGACCAGACGTCCACCTTGTTGGAGATCTTAGGAGGCTCCTTCCCCACCACGAAGCACTCTGGGGGCAGGTACCTAACACACACACACACACACACACACACACACACACACCGTGTCAATGCCTCAGGACCAGTCAGCCACAGAGGCAGAATAGTGCAGCGCTAAGGGGCTTGACTTCCGGCTGAATGGCGCCGGGTTTGAACCCCAACGCAGTAGGGTTAGGGCTCAGCCTGCTGCTGAACGGACTGTGTCTGAATTATTCACAAGTAGCTATTGACAGAAGCATGGCACTCAGAGTGAACCACGACGCGTTTAGTGTTCATCCTTTAGTTACTTATCGGGTCGCCCTCCGACCCGGGTCGCCCTCCGACCCAAAGTCAGAAGATGGCGTAGTGTTAGTAAAAAAAATCTCCAACAGGTCGCCATGGCAACCCGGTTACCAGGGGAACCCGGCGTGCGTGCACTGAACACAGTCAGCGCCCCATCTCACCAGTAGGTGCCGGCCCCCTGAGAGGTGAGGTCCATGCCGTCCGCGCCGTAGTTGTCGTCGTCCATGATCTTGGAGAGGCCGAAGTCAGTGATCTTGATCTCGCCGCAGGCCGTGCCGTCTACCAGTAGGATGTTACCTAGACACACACACACACACACTTTAGTATATAGTCACGTTCCCATTAGACCCAGCAGAAGATTCCATCCCATTACAGTCCTGTGTCAGTTCCCAATGTGTCTCTGTCCCTACTGGGAGACGCGTGTGTCCTGATGGTTTTTGGTGGATGTGAATCAGACACATTACATGTCACAGTCTGATTATTTCCTCAGCCACTACAGGTGACCCTAACCCTAACCCTACCCGGTTATGGTGTTGGGACAGCCTAGCAGCTCCTCAACGCCCTGTATCCAAATGCATCCCTAACCCTAACCCTAACCCTGTATCCAAATGCACTCTGATACACCTGGAATAACAGCCTCTCCTCAAAGACCAAGTAGTGCAACTCCTTTCTACTCGCTAGAAGCAGATGATCCAGAATGATTGGTGCATTAAGGTCTGTGGCTGGAGGGGGGGGCAGCTAGACGGGTGGAGGTGACGGGTGTTTAAGTAGGCAGATTGAGAGGATTTGTGTATAGTTAGGTGAAGGCGATTGGTGTAAAGGTTTGTGGGTTGAAGGTCATGAGGGTGTAGTGAGTGAAGGTGTATGGTGCGGTGGGTGGGGGTGATTTGTATGCCGTCAGGCGGGTGGGGTTGAGACCCACCAGGTTTGAGGTCGTAGTGGATGATGGGGGGTTTGATCTCGTTGAGGTAGCGTAGGGCGTTGACGATCTGCATGACGATGGAGCGAGCCTCCTTCTCCGACATCAGCTTGTTCTGCTTCAGGTAGAAGTCCAGGTCGTTGCCCTCGCAGAACTCCAGCACCGTGCAGAACCTGGCCACCATCAGAGAGATAATACCAGTGCAACCCTAGCCCAGTACTACTGGGCACCACGGCTAGGGCAGCGGTGACCTAGATAAAGACATCACTAGGGCTGCATTCCAATGAGCTCTCTGCACGCCCTGGCGTCCTAAACCTTCAGTTGTTCTCCTCGATCGACAGAATCGAGGTCTACCCAGAATAAGGAGAGCTACAGAAGCATACTAACGCGGCCTCCGAACCAGCTTTTGGCCGAGGGACCACATGTATAATGTGCAGAATGTGGATTCTTAGGGAGCTTTCACACCTGCCTTGTTTGGTTCGAACCAAAACAAAACAAAAATCGCTGGTGCGGACCTTTTGGGCTGGTGTGAATACAAACCATCGAACTCTGGGGCGGACCAAACAGCCGGTCCATGACCCAGCCTGAGAGGTGGTCTCTGTTCGCTTCCAAACGAACACTGGAGCGGTTCGCTTGAGATGTGAAAGCGACCGCGCTCGGTCCGATCCAGTTCTCAAAATCATGCGACGCTTTGGACGTAACAGACACCCGTGTGCATTATGGGAATTATTGTTTGATAAGCGGTAACTCCGAGACTAGCAGCACGTTGTCGGACCGTCGGGTGAAAATGAGTCTTGGCTCAACATGGAGCAAAGAGGAGACGGAACGTCTATTGGGTATTTGGGTCTGATATCCAATGGACGTTACATCTCCTCTTTGCTCCATGTTGAGCCAAGACTCATTTTCTCAGACGGTCTGACGAAGCACGTAAAACGTATGCTGGAAAACACACATGAAAACGCCGATGCATTTAACACATTCAGCACCAGGATGAGGGAGAAGGAGATGGACCGGTCCGCAGCTCAATGTATATCATACATATAGCTGGATATCCATGACTGTTTACTTCACCGGCACTTTCCCCCCCCTTTTTTATTTAACGCGTGACCCCGGCCCAGACCTTTTTGTCCAATGATTGAACGATCATTGCACACATGTGGGTTTGTTGTCAAACTCTGGGACTGTTGCGAAAATTTAAATGTGAAAAGGAACCGAACCAAACCAAAAAATAAACATTGTATTTTGGTCTGGACCAAAGAGAGCTAACAAACGGACTTTCCTTGTGTGAATACACCCTTAGACTGCGTCATTAGACTAGTCGAATGTCTAAGGATCACTGATTGCTACTGCTTGTTTCTGCTACGGCATAGTGAATAGGCAAGAGGATGTAGGCAAACATTTTGGAATGCACCCTACCGACTGAGGCAAACCCATAAGTGTTCACATAGGAACTCACGTGTCGGTATCCAGGGAGAAATAGTCGTAGAGTTTGACTATTCTGGGATGGTCCAGCTGCTTGTGTATCCGGTACTCTCGGCATGCATGTCTGCAGAGGAGAACAGCCGTTACCGTGGTGATTCAACAGGAAACGTGTTGGAGAGCATTTAGACTTAAACACAACAGCAAAGTCAATTAAAGTAATACCTAATGAATCTCAAAACCCAAAGTGGACAGAAGCAATGGAATCGGACAACAGAGTGAAATAAGGGCAGTCCCTACTTGTGGTAGTTCTCCTTCTTCTCCTCTCTCCAGTTCTTGTTGAGCTGGTGGATTTTGACCGCAGCGTAGCGCTGCTCAAACAGGTCAAAAGCCTACAAGTCGCCCCAGGAAAAAACACTTTTTAAAAACCATGAAAGAGAGCAACTGTATAAACACAGAAAAGATGAGAAACTGGGCCCCATTTAGCTGGTGTCCATCTTGGTCCTGAACTCCTGCTAGCTTTTAGAACCAAGATGGAACCGAGATGGCCGCTAGATGAACGCAGGCCCAAAGCGCGCGGCCATGTACCTTGTAGACTTCACTGAAGCCGCCCCTCCCAAGGAGGTGTAACAGCAGGTACCTCTCATTCAGAGTAGGGTGGTCTTTAAACCTGGGAGAAAGACCACAAGGAACACTGATGGTTAAAGATCTATACAATAAAAAAGATAAGCAGAGTCAGCACATCCATGGATTACATTTTTAAACAACTTCATCGCAATGATTCAATTAAATTGCTGGATATAGTAAAAAATAGTAAAAACGTTGAGTAAACATTCGTACCCACATATTTCTTTTTCCTCGTATAAACATTAAGTGCCATTAATGGCCTCACATATACACATATTGGGTTGCGTCCCGTCCTTAAAGTTGTTGAAATGTTGCTTAAGAAGTTGTTTTCATTTTGCTGAAGAAGACCTTTTAATTTTGCTTTAGAATTCAAACATTTTTTTGCTCAAGGCTAATTAAATAAAACTTAAGTTGTCGAAAATGTTCATGGACATTTGCTCCAATAATAACTTTGTCCAATGAACAGTCTGTTCCATTCGTCTGGCTCCAAAGCCAGTAGACACCGTCCAGAGGTGTGTGTGCGTGTGGTGTGTTGGGGGCGGGACTCACGAGGAGCTGTCCTCGTTGTTGATCCTCTTCAGCTCTCTGATGTGGAGGTTCCTCACCCGCTCTAACCTCTCCAGCTCCGCCTGGATCTCTGCCTCCTCCTGAACACACACAGTCAGTCAGTCCGTCCATTCCTCCTCCTGAACACACAGTCCGTCCGTTCCTCCTCCTGAACACACACAGTCAGTCAGTCCGTCCGTTCCTCCTCCTGAACACACACAGTCAGTCAGTCCGTCCGTTCCTCCTCCTGAACACACACAGTCAGTCCGTCCGTTCCTCCTCCTGAACACACAGTCAGTCCGTCCGTTCCTCCTCCTGAACACACACAGTCAGTGAGTCCGTCCCTCCTCCTGAACACAGTCAGTCAGTCCGTTCCTCCTCCTGAACACAGTCAGTCAGTCCGTTCCTCCTCCTGAACAGTCAGTCCGTTCCTCCTCCTCCTGAACAGTCAGTCCGTTCCTCCTCCTCCTCCTGAACAGTCAGTCCGTTCCTCCTCCTCCTCCTGAACAATCAGTCCGTTCCTGCTCCTCCTCCTGAACAGTCAGTCCGTTCCTCCTCCTCCTCCTGAACAGTCAGTCCGTTCCTCCTCCTCCTCCTAAACAGTCAGTCCGTTCCTCCTCCTCCTCCTAAACAGTCAGTCCGTTCCTCCTCCTCCTCCTAAACAGTCAGTCCGTCCGTTCCTCCTCCTGAACAGTCAGTCCATTCCTCCTCCTCCTCCTAAACAGTCAGTCAGTCCGTTCCTCCTCCTAAACAGTCAGTCCATCCGTTCCTCCTCCTAAACAGTCAGTCCGTTCCTCCTCTTAAACAGTCAGTCCATTCCTCCTCCTAAACAGTCAGTCCATCCGTTCCTCCTCCTAAACAGTCAGTCCATTCCTCCTCCTCCTAAACAGTCCGTCCGTTCCTCCTCCTAAACAGTCAGTCCGTTCCTCCTCCTCCTAGCCACCTCAAGGTAGGCTGGATTGAACCAGAACTTGGGACTCCGGCATGCATCTGATTAGGCCTAATTGAGTGTGACGTATATTATAGTACACCATTCTATCTTTGCATCACCGCAATTCCTCTGCTTGTCTTTCACGACGTGACCTACCTTCTTGAGATGGCCGAGGCGAAGCTTGAAGATCTCCTCCTGTTCGTGGTACTCGGCCAGGGTCAGCCTGTTAACACAACAGCGTTAGCTCTTCAACGTCGACCACAACAGCAGCACATTGAAAGCAGCCATGGCAGGACAGGCCTGGTCTGAAAGGGCCTCCATCTAACACCAGGTCAGAGTTTGAATCATCATCGCAAGCCCCTTCAACATCGACCCTTTAGCGACATCAAAGATGGAAGGGTCCACTCTGATTTATGGATGGATCAGCCTACCCAGTGGACTGTACCAACTGGGAGGTTGCTCTAGTATCAGTCATCTATCTGGGACAGCTCATGCATCAGTCATGCATACCACTGCAATTTGTTTCCCAGTGTCAAGTCAAAATAGATCTAAAGTATCCAATAGCTACGGAAATACATGGACTGAATATGTGGAAGTACAAAGAACCTTTTCGTACAGTGGGCTTGTGGTGGATTAGCATGCTTACAGCTCCATTTGATTTGACACCAAACCAGTCATGAACAAAATGTGTTTGGGAACACTTTGTAGAACCTGGAAATAATGTCGGACTGTGGAGGCCCTGACCCCGCCCCCAGAGGGCAGGACGCTCTAACACCGCCCCCAGCTGCTCATTGGTCCAGTTCCCTTTCACCTTGGATACAAGCGTCTGCTTCAAAGACTAAGGCAGTGATTGGCTCATTAGCAGGATATCAAGGGCAGTGATTGGCTCATTAGCAGGATATCAAGGGCAGTGATTGGCACCGGGTGGATCCCTGTCCGCTGTGATCAGAATGGAGGTTTGAACTCACAGCTGGGGCAGAGAGGGCTTGAGGAAGGGGTCGGGGTCGTTGCCGTTGACGACCTTGGTCTTGCGCTGCTTGAGCTCAGAGGTGGCGGCGACGGCCAGCGAGGGCGAGGCCGGGTTGGGCGGCTTGCGCTTGGCCAGCAGCTTCCTCTGGCGCTCAATGTCCTCCCGCTGCTGGTTGATGGCCTCCTGCTGCCTACACACACACACACACAATGTGGCCTTTTAAGAGCTGGTGCCTAGCGGTGAGGTTGGGCTCAGTGCGTCGGTGGGCAGCCATTTTAGGGCTTTGCGGGAACAGAGGTTATAAAGTAAACGTGCAAAGTCTGTCCTCATTGGGTTATCATCAATAAACGTTGGGTATCATTTCCATGTTTCTTTACTTTCCAATAGTAGTGATCAGACGGAGGTCAGGGCCCTGGGGTTCTCACAGATCAGATACCTGAAGCCCTGTGTAGCTGGCTTTGGCATTGCAAGGGGTGTGGCTTTATTAGTCCAAACTAAACAGAAGGTAAAAAAAAAATTTACTTTCGGATTTGCCTTCTACTCCCATTAGTGACTTAAAGCGATGCCATTTATTGAAAAATGAGGATTCTTTATTAGCCGATAATAACTCCTTGGGCTGAGATGGCTTCTCCATTATCAGACGCTGCCTCCAGTTCCTGAGTAGGCTGACGTCAGTCATCCACATGACTCAGAAGAAGCCTGAAACCTGCCCAGTCACGTCCCACTGCGGTCAACCCTCACAGTCCACATTAACTTATATCAAATATTCCATCAAATAGTAAAGGCCTACGGGACTGTGTTAAGGCATGCTTGTGTGTCCGTACTTTACTCAATTCTGAACTGTGTGTCCGTCCGTCCGTCCGTCCCTACTCGACTAGGTTCTGTACTGTGTGTGTCCGTCCGTACTCAACACACACACACAGTGTGTGTCCGTCCGTACTCAACACACACAGTGTGTGTGTGTGTGTGTGTGTGTGTGTGTGTGTGTGTGTGTGTGTGTGTGTGTGTGTGTGTGTGTGTGTGTGTGTGTGTGTGTGTGTGTGTGTGTGTGTATGTGTGTGTGTGTGTGTGTGTGTGTCCGTACTTGACCAGGTTCTGGAATGCGTATCCGTCCGTCCACTGCTCCGTGTAGGAGGCTCCATGCCTCACCGTAGTGAAGTGGCCAAGGCGCAGGCGGTCCTGCATGCTCTTCTCCCGGCACGACTGCTTCTCCTGGGTGCTCTGCACACAGACAACACAGCACACCCAGACTGTGATCCCAATACAAGACGTGGATCACAGGCCCCTACAGCCAGGCCCCTACAGTCAGGGTTAGGGTAACTAAGGCTAACCCTAACCCTAACCCCTACAGCCAGGCCCCTACAGCCAGGCCCCTACAGTCAGGGTTAGGGTAACTAAGGCTAACCCTAACCCTAACCCCTACAGCCAGGCCCCTACAGTCAGGGTTAGGGTTAGGGTTAGGGTAACTAAGGCTAACCCTAACCCTAACCCCGACAGCCAGGCCCCTACAGCCAGGGTTAGGGTAACTAAGGCTAACCCTAACCCCTACAGCCAGGCCCCTACAGCCAGGGTTAGGGTTAGGGTAACTAAGGCTAACCCTAACCTCTACAGCCAGGCCCCTACAGCCAGGCCCCTACAGCCAGGCCCCTACAGCCAGGGTTAGGGTTAGGGTAACTAAGGCTAACCCTAACCCCTACAGCCAGGGTTAGGGTTAGGGTAACTAAGGCTAACCCTAACCCCTACAGCCAGGGTTAGGGTTAGGGTAACTAAGGCTAACCCTAACCCCTACAGCCAGGGTTAGGGTTAGGGTAACTAAGGCTAACCCTAACCCCTACAGCCAGGCCCTTGACACACGTCATGGTTTGTATCATTTTCTACCACAGCAACAAACTACAAACACTCGACTATCGTTTTGTTTTAGAAAAATATCTTGTTACACGTTCCGTGTTTTCATTTGAAATCAACATCGCAAAACACGGGTAAAGCAAACAGAACCCTCACACACGCGCACACGCACACACACACACACGCACACACACGCACAGGTTACCTTCTCTATGAGCAGCTTCTTGCTCATGGTAATACACTTGTTCAGCCTCTCCTTGTACTTCTCCAGAAGCTTCTGTTGCTCGTCTATCTGACGCCGTAGGTCACAGTTGGCCTGTCGAGAGAAACAGGAACACAACTCTTTAAAAACAAGGTCTGCACTTCAGAAGTCAGACCCCACTGAAAAGCGCATGATTTGGTAATACACACAGGTTGTTTCAAACGCAGTTGGTGATTGGCTCAAATTGGTGTCAGGTGACGTCACTTGCCCTACAAACAGGGACTGACCTGAAGAACAAATCACCGGGCTCTAATGTGGAACCAATCAGAGGCAGTTGGTCTTTGACACAGTGCTATGGTTCGTTTTAAACAGCACAATCGCTGGAATCACGTACCTTCACAGTCGCCTCAGTGACCACAAAGGAAGTAAAGAAAGTACCCTGAGCAGGTCGTCGATGCGGCCCTCCTTCTTCTCCAGGTCCAGACTCTTGTTGCTCTCCAGTGCGGCCAGTTTAAGGCCCGTCAGCTCCGTCTGAGAGGAGAGGACGGAGAGCAGAGTGGGATTGGACTTCAGAGGCAGGACTGGACACAAGGGAAACAGCCTGATAAGATTAAACTTCTAAAACCAGTGAAACTATAGTTCAGACCAACTATAATACTATGGATATAATGAATCCCCTCCATCCGCCATGTTTATGAGTGCATGGGAATCCTCTAATGGTTAGCTGGGCTCGCTGTCCAACTGCCTCCTGAGAGGTCACATGACTCTTCCCCTCTTTATTCCGCGTGTCTCACCTGGACAGAGGGACAGGGTCAGAGGGACAGACTTTCTCACCTGGACACACTTGCTGGACAAAGCCTTAGGATTCATCAGCTGTTCTCCGAAACACAGGCTGGTAGGAGAGGAGCTGTTCTGTCGCACCTGAAGGAAAAATAATACAATTAACGTCCCTTTACGACTTTAAATGTCAAGATAGTTCAAGACACCTACCCCGCCCACCCCCCAACCCCCCTTGACGACCCATCCTCTGATCCCCAGACGGAGAGAACCACAACAAACAAAACACAACAACGACGCCGCCGTTTTAACGATACGGCTCGTTTCCATGTCTGGGTTCTTACGATGGAGCCTGGAGCTGAGTGGGAGTTCTGTGGGGAGCGGAGGGCTGGTGGGACACCCCTGCCAGGACTGGAACCATTCCCCCCCTGGAACTAAAGGAGGGGGGGAGAAACAGATGGACATGGGGAGGGTGCACCACCCCAGGGTGAACGCTAACCCTAACGCCAAGAAGAGCTGCCTTAGTTGGGTTAGGGTTAGGGTCACGGTTAGGGCTAACCCTAACCCTAAACCCTAACCCTAATGCCAAGAAGAGCTGCGTTTGTTGTTGTTTTTGAAAAGACACTCACGTCAAAGTAGTCACTGATTTTGGGCCCGCGCGTAGAGGTCTTCCCTGCAGTAGAGAAATAAATAAACAACTTTAACATGATTATGGAAGAAAAAAAGAGCCGCGCACTGCCACGACTAACGCAGGCGGAGTGCTGCGATTGGCTACGAGGAGTGTCCTTCATACCCTGGCTGCTGTCTGAATGGGTGTCGGCTTTCCTCTTCCTCCCCCGGGAAGACTCTGAGTGCTTCTTCTCCGGGGTCTGGACGGCGAGGAAAACAACAACAAAAGAACCGGGAGGTTAAGACAACACGGGGGATAAGAGCTACGCTAACAGTGTGAACAGGCAGGTAAAGGACATCCTGGGGGGGGCAGCGTACGTACCGAGTAGGCAGGGGAGCTGCCCCTCTTCATATCAGAGTTCTGGAGAGAGGGGAGACAGTGGGAAGGACAGACACACAGCAGGACGGAGCCATTTAATACTCAGTCATTTAGAAATGAGAGAGAGAGACGCCGCCCCCCCACCCTTTCCTCCCTCCTGCTGTCGAAGGCCAATAAAACATTCACTCATCACGATCATCCCTTCAGGATACTGTGAACGGATAACAGGATAACTCATAACTTGTCCATGCATTGGAAGCATTAATGTCCGTGTCATTGTGGCTGGGGCAGCAGGCCTCTTCTAACCCTACTAAGGGCTGTCTGCTCGTGCTCGTGTGAGTGTCAAACACTATCTCTTGATGTGGACTCTGTGTGTTGGAGTGGTGTGCATTAGGCGGGAGGGTGGTAGTAGAGAGTGTGTGTGCAGCTATGTGAATGGGAGTGTTTTCCACTTACCTCCGACTCTTTGTCACTGGAGGAGCCCAGGCTGCCATAACTGTGGTTGGAGCACTCGTTGGCCAGACCCTGAGAACAGCCAGCAGGGCCCTGTTAACGTTAAGCTACTCAGGCTTCTTCTTCAATGCTGGAATGAGCAACCCATCTGAGTATTGTTAAGGTAAACATACTTTATTTTACATATATTACAGATATTTTACAGGTACTCCTGACTAGAACAATTTTCCTTTGAATATATATTCAACAACAGATAAGTGATAAACCAAGCACCATCAATACAGATGAAGACTGGGTCAGTTATGTTGATTAGCTTGCTGATGTAATAACAAAGATGTACCGATTTGAGTAGGGCTAATATTGCTCAACGGTTGGGTGAAAAGAAGATAGCCGATAGACAATGTTAAACAAGACAACTACCTGGGGAAAAAGATTGCTCAGATGTCCCTTCTCAAACCATGTATCAACTTGTATCAATGAATGATTCTCTGCTCCATTTAATCAACTAAGCCCAACTCAATATGCATAAAAGTCCCCCTGAAGGATGAAGCCACAGCTATTCAATCACACATGTATTTGTTTAATCTATCTATTCTCTAGCGTACGTACCTGTAGGTTCATAGCAAACAGACGAAATGTAACTGTGGTCACAACAATATCCTGACAACTAAAGTAAATAGAAATTAATCAGGAAATGGCATCCGACACTAAAGTACCTTCCGGCAGCCGTAGCAAAAACTACAAATACCCTTTTCTTGAAAGACTTGTCTGGCATCACTCAAGGACTGTAAACAGCCAAGCTAAGAAAAACAAGACGGCCACTTTGAAAGGTTCTCTGTCCCTTGTTTATGCCAGGTCACATTCATCTCTTAGCTTGGGGCCAGCTCCCTGACTGGGTTGATGATGCTACAGGCCGACAGACGGAGGTAGCAGGCAGACCTTTGTGTTGCTCTATCTTTGAGTTGTGTCCTCTCCATCAGGGGGTAAACCTTATATATGCCTCCATCATACAAAGGGGCAGCAGGATGTCTCCACAACAAAGAGCCTTGTTTGTTGTCAGACAACAAATGGGCTGATGTTCATTTTAAATGCTCTTCATCCATCTCAATTCCTCAAGCGCTAATACAACATCAAATGCTAACAGAATGCCACCTTTTAGCTCAAAATAAGTGATAACGGAACAATCAAGTCCTTACATGGGCTACAGTATCCCCGTCCTCCTACACCCTGCTCAACACACCGCCTGTGGGCGACCGCACGGTAACCCCACATTACCTTGGCCCCCCCGCTGGTGCTCCCGGTGCTTCCGCCCGTGTTCCCGCTGACCGCTCCCATGAACCTGGCCTCCAGCAGCTCCTGCCTACGGGGGTCCAGGCTGTGCAGCTCCTCCATGGGCCCTGACGTTGGGACGGTTGACAGGTTAGCTGGTGTACCCCTAAACCAGTACAGTGTACCCCTAAACTAGGACGTGTACCCCTAAACCAGGACGGTGTACCCCTAAACCAGTACAGTGTACCCCTAAACTAGGAAGGGTACCCCTAAACCAGGACGGTGTACCCCTAAACCAGGACGTGTACCCCTACACCAGTACAGTGTACCCCTAAACTAGGACGTGTACCCCTAAACCAGGACAGTGTACCCCTAAACTAGGACATGTACCCCTAAACCAGGACGGTGTACCCCTAAACCAGGACAGTGTACCCCTAAACCAGGAAGGTGTACACCTTAACCAGGACTGCTTTAAATCAGCGGATATCCTATGCAGCGAGCTACGGTACCCTTAACTAGTATAACTTAGAGACAGAGGGGACATCCAATAGGATAGTCCATTCCTGGTGTACCCCCAAACCACTACTGGTTGAGGACACTGAATATGCCATAGGCTAAAGTATAAAGACAGGTACCCCTATAACAAATCCTCTCCAATACAGAGTGGACATCAAATAGGTTGGTCTCCATAGTGTGTATCATAACCAGGTTAGGTTTAAACAATAACAGTGGATAACAGGTTAGCTAGTGCCTGGGGTCTACCCCTTCACCTAACCAGAACAGCTTACAGGTGTAGTGGGCAAGTCAGTATTATAATCAAGCTAGTATGGAATGCAGAACAATCCTGGACCAGGATTGTTCTGCATTCCATACTAGCTTGATCAGGATTCCTGGTAAGGCGGACACGGCTCAGGCAGTGATGCTTAAGAAGAGACGCTAAAAGGGCAACGCTGGGGGTCTTTGACCTGGCTACCCGACAACAAGAGAGACTCAGGTTTGGTATTGCTGGCCTCAATAGCAGGCATACATCAGGGAAAACAGTCCTACTGAGGGCCCAAGACTAGCACGATGTGTCGGACAGAGGGCATCAATAAATCAGTCTCTACACAGAAGCTCCTTCCAACACTGAGCAGGCTTTCACCTACCTACCATTTTAGAATAACAACAACCATGAATTGTTTGCCTGGCAGCAAGCGAACACTTCTTCCCCTCCCAAGGGTCTGGGTGGAAAGCAACAGGATGGAGGATAATAAGCACATTGAGCGAGACATGTCTAAAGATGTTTGATCAGGTTCTGAACAGGTCACTTAGTATCAATACAAATAGATTAGGGCTCTGTAGTAAAGGGCATTGGGCTACACATGTACGTCAATGTACTTAATGATAAGAAAATCTGCCTTCTCCTGAACACGTATGGGGGGTGAAGCAGAATCAGAATGCAGAAACTATGACACATATGTAGTTGTGTTTTCGGCTGACGATGAATCGCTGCTCATAACCAACGTTGAAACGAGGGTGGGTGTTTTCTTGGTTAGATATATAGCCATTTTCGATCATATTTTACCCAGCTCTATACGGAAGAATGGCTCTTATAACACAACAGCCTTACACTGTTAAACAGTAATGGTCACTGTATACAATAAGGTTGTCTTAGGGAACCCTAATTGTGGGAAATAGCTTCAATTTTTTACCTAGTCAAACAACACCCCGAATGAGGCCAGCTTACTACCTAAACTTTGTCCGATTGATCGTCCGTGGAGGAATAAAGCGAAGAGAAAATAGTCCAAAGCTGGATCCCTTTAACATTACAGTTCTAGTACACCGGTGAGGTCATAGTTTGTAGCTCGTTTTGATTAAAAGTTTTGCAGTCGGCGATATGCAAAGTACACCAAAACGTAGGCTACCACACCATGTCTACAATGTCTACAAGTAAAAGCCAAGGCCTTGTGTTAAGTTGAGAGCACCGGGGGAGTGCTTTGCGTTACATTCATACACACGGTGTCTCTATCTCCACTCGGGTGTTTGTGTAGGGAGACACACAATGGAGCAAAAAGTGCTGCGCAATATAGATCGATTTCGATCATAAGTACGAGGAAACGGCGAAATCCAAAACAACCACCCGAACCACAGCGAGGCTAGCCGTGTCTTTGTGAGGGAACACGGTAGTTCGCTGCTGCTCCTACGCCGGCCATCCACCCAACTGACAGCTGACGTTTGGGTTCCGATTCACGGCATCAGTGAACTTGACATCCATTTTTACTTCCACCAACAGCTGGTCGACATGTCATCATGGCCACCCACAAAAACTACAACGAAAAAAATGATCGCGAAAGAGGCGACGTCAAGGGATTGATGTTATCCGTGCATTTGTACGCGATATACCTTCCTTGGTCTTGGCGGTCGCCGTTATATGTTGTTGAGTAATCGTTGGGGACGAGGAGAGCTGTGACCAAGATGGCGTCGCCTCCAAACTTCCACCACTTCCACTGTTACTTTGGACACTCATGAAGCCACTTTGCTGCCGAGCGGAGCCAGCACACACAACGCCATCCGATCAAATCCAAAATCCCAAACTTGCGTGCATCGTTCAACACTTCGTGTAGTAAAAAACCGCGGCCAATGTGTTCAGTGCATGTTTGTTTATCCGCCTCGCGTTTTGATAACGTGTCGGTCCTGCAGAGTGCCTTCTTCGCGTACGTAAGATTCGCTGAAATGGATACAATGTAACCTTTGCATGATGACCGCGCGTCTGTCAGCATCCAGTTCGCGAGGGGAGCTTTGATTCTGGAAGAGGCTATCGCGAGGCTGGGGCGCACCTAGCAGGCGCGAGGGGGATGGCATGACACCGACACACAAACGCACAGACACACACACACGCTGATCCAGGATCATTTTGCTCACTTCCGAAATTCGGATTATGTTTATTGGCAGACCAAACTCAACGTTGACCCGAGAACAGCTTCTCCTCAGCGGAAAACAACAAACGGCTCAGAAAATGGCCGGAAGTTAATGTTTATATCAGACATGTATTGGTTTATACAGTTTGAAGGCTTTCAAGCCTATGAGTAAATATAAAGTAGAACATGTTTTTTGCACTATAGTCGGATAGTTATTTTCTTTTTATAGCAAACGAATTTCATGAAAGTTCGCATATAGATGATTGATGAACCAATATAAAAAATAGTTATATAACATAGTGGCAGGTCCTACATTCAACGAATTTATATATTTGTAAGTGTGTGTGTGTGTGTGTGTGTGTGTGTGTGTGTGTTTGTGTGTGTGCGCCTGCGCGGCCGCGTACATGCGCACGAGTGCCATTTTCTTGAGGTGGGGCTATGGTCTTGCCTTGGTAGGTATGCTATTGTCGCGGGCTGGGAGGCAAGTTGTTGAAAAAGTGCACGGCGCAGGTGGGACAGTGGTGTGCCTGGCGATGGAAGGTCTTTTGTTCCAAATTTGGTGCAGTGCAGCCTTTTACATTCATCTGGGGAAAGGTGACCACAATTTTCACTTGGTGTCGAGCCTACTGCTACATATTCACCTACTCTCGTTTCACATGCATTCAAACAAACTAGTATGGATATGCGTGTTTGGACTTCGACGTTTTGCAGATTCACTCACGTTTTAACAAACTAGTTGCTCGCAGATTAAAATGTTTTCATCCAAAACGGCCAAAGAAGAATATACTAATAAGTTAATACTAACCGTAATAATAGATACTGCTATCTAAGGAGTAGAAATAAACCTACTCATCTAAAGCAATAAACAGTAGCATTATATAGGCTAGTAGTATACTGGGCCCAGCTGGATTGTGTCAAGCTTAATTCATTTTTTCATGAAGCTATTTCACGCGTAAAACTACATTTCGGCGTCTGTGAACAGTGCCTAGCGGTGCGTTTGAACAATGGGCGTCAAATGCATGGGAGGGTTTGATCAGCCCGTTATTCCACTTGCAGCCGTGTTGCATCAGGGTGCAGATTGAGGTGCAATCAGGCTGCACCCCATGTGCACCTGCCCATAGTAACCTGGATGGTTTTTTTGGGGGGGCGGGGGTGCTCGGTTTCCATAGTAACAGAGCAATCGTCTTGACAGGCAATGAGGGAGTGTATAAGCAGGCCATGCCCCACGGAGTGTGGTCGACTGTACACACACACACACACGTTTATCATGCCACTTCAGGATTGAAATTGGAATTCCATTATCAGCATGCAATGCAGGCTAGAGTGTGCATGTGTGTGTGGCTGTGTAGGTACCCGTGTGTTCCTGCAGAGCTGAAGATGTCCAGTGGAAAGCAAGAGTTGGCTGCCCTTTATAAAAAGACGTGCTTGTATGGAAACACACCAACCTGAAGCTCTCCAAGAATCGTACATTGAAAATAGTATAGTTTATTTCTTCTTGAAACCCAAATACATTTGGTTAAATATGATCAATCCATGTATATAAATACACCTTGAATTATAATATTCTGATTTATCCGGTTTCTTCAATAAAACCAAGCATAGAGAGGTAGTGTTGGCAATTTAAATGTGCATTTTTATTTTTTTCATACTCATTGCTTATTTGTTTGTTAGATAGTTTTAAACACATCAGTAAAAATGAACCAAATAACTACTATTGTTTACTATTATATAACATTTAGGGACCATTTAGGTTATATTTTATGGTATTGTATTTATATGTACATAGCTACTACTTGTTACAGATATTGAAATATAATGAAAATAACACAGGAATTAATTAAATGACAAATTACAAATTACTGGTATATAAATAAATGCATGGCAGATTTAAGATAAAACACTAAACAAAAAATCCCTTTTACATTGTTGCACGATTACATGAAAATTACATATATTGAATTGGAATTGTAGAAATTTAAAAAAGAGATTGTTCACTAAAAACAAAAAAAATCAATTTTATCCAGTTGAACCTTCAAACATCTATCAGTGGTGTGAAAAGTATTGTTCCATGGTATGTTAAGCTACATGCTATGTTATTATTGTTAATAGTAAGTCATTTTTTTGTTGTTTGTTTTGCGTGCTGATGGTTTAGTTATCCATTCTTTTCCTGTTTTTTTTTAATCTTTTGTCTTGTATGTTGAATTCTTGTCTTGTTATATGTTATGTGTGGACCCTAGGAAGAGTAGTTGATGTCTTCTGCATCAGCTAATGGGGATCCAAATAAAATCCCCCAAAAAAAAAAATCCTAAGCATGTCTTTGTGCTCTCCTCAGGAGAACATCTGGTTCCTTGGTAAGACAGACAGCCGTTCCTTCTCATACATGCTGATGTAGGACATTAGAAGGTCCTCCATTTTATAACCCTGGGGGCACAGAAAGAGAGAAACCAGGTTAAATGTACAATATCATTGACGTCAGCATTTGGATTTTATCAAAACATGATTTAGCCTCCAATACTTTTGCTAGCTGCAATTCTTTGGAAAAAGATCAGCACCAGTATTTACCAGAGGGGTTTCACAGGAGAACGTTCCTTTGACCAAGCCCCCAATGGTCATGTGGAAGTGGTTGTTGCCGGTCTGCCAGTCAGTGATTTTGCCAAAGGGGTGCATGACCAGTAGCTCCTGAAAGGTGGACATTATAGAAAACACATTACTACTGCTATTTACTGTTAAGGCAACTAGCGGGCAGGCGGTTAGAAACCTCCTTCACTTATTTCAGATACATGTCATTAAGGAGCAGGTAAGGTGTAAGGCTTGCTCAAGGATGTCTGCTGGCAGGATATGGATGTTGGGGATTGAACCTGGTAACGTTTGGCTGGGAGTCAAAGCCAATTCATTATCCTGCCCAACATTACTTGATACGTTATTAAAAAAACTAAAAACAGGATCGAAAAAACAAAACAAGCAAAGTGTGACAAATACGTATACAATCTGAATACATTGTCTGTTCGCTTAACAAATTAGGAGGGGCATTCACACACCCCGGTCATATTGAATACAGAGCATCTGACTGCTAGAGTTTCTCTGCACTCTGTCCAGTCGTTTTCTAAAACTTGCTCATGCAGAGCTTTTTGTAGTTACTTTGACATTTAGTGCATGCAATTGCATTATCCTCAGCCTCTCTTGTAATGTGCTTTGGATGAAAGCGTGCGCTGACGGACTAAACGTAAACGCTGTCCACACCCGACACGGTACCTTAGTCTTTGGGTCTATGAAGCTGACGCCCACTTTGCTGATGGCAATCCTCATGTTGGTCGGGTAGCTGGGCTCACACGTTTGCTGCGGAGTAAATCACAGTTCACCATGGTGCTTCAGCGTCTGCATGGCCCTCCAGGTTCACCCTAGGGTTATTCTTCGCCATTCTGGACAATGCACACCGATGGCTCACCTTCACTTCGAAGAAGGTGCAGCCGAACGTGGGCCAGGCGGAGATGGTCTTCAGGAACTTGATTCGCGCCTCGTCGGCCGTGATGCCCATCTGCTTGTTGTAGGATGAGATGATGTTCTACGGAGGAGGAAGACACAGCGCACACCTTTGAATATATGTTTACTTCACTTGAGTATAGATCCATTTCTGGGGGGGATGGATATGCTACTGTATATACTATATATATATATATATATATATATATATATATATATATATATATATATATATATATATATATACACACTACCAGCTACTTGGTAAAAATGGGTCGTCGTTATTGCTGTTGTGCACTTCAGCTGTTTCCCACCTGGGATGACTTATAAATTGTTTTACTTATGGTCTCAATTTTTATTATTATTTTTCTATCTTGAGCAGAGCGATTGTGAGAAGTACTTCCTTCAGGATGAAATAAATAGGCAGAATATCTGAATTCATGTTATTCTACACTGGCAGTTTGGGGGAAAGCCTTTTGAACTCTTTCCAACTCCTCTGGTCCACTCTCCTCTGACCTTACCTTCTTCCACTCCTCGCTGGTCATGAGGTCTATCTGGTCCTCTGGGACAAGCTCCTTCAAAATCCTGGGGATCATGACGAACTGGGAGCGGTCCGAGTCCGTCTGGATCCTGAAGAGCAGCGCGGCCAGATCGATCATGTCCTCCCTTGAGCAGTTGTGGTAGCCTCTCAGATACCGGGGCATCTCCTGGGGACGTCAGAGAACCTCGGTCAGGTCCGGCTCACACACTCTGAACCTCGTGGCCCAGCTTCTCCCCCTTCCCTTCAGCGTCCCTTTTGTTGTACCATTTATTTGATGTTCAAGAAAATGTAGTAAGCTTTCCTAAGCCAATGACATAATCTGTTTCCTCCTATGTCCCATCTGTGATTAATAAAGTTCATTTTAACTTATAATTTTATTAGTATACTTTGACATAATGCAATCAAACTTGAAACCAGAACTACTTCTAAGTTAAATAATCAGTCTTAACGTCTGAGCAGAAATTTCCCTCCATCTGCGGTTTGAAATGTATATGTCGAAAAATGTTAATTGTAAGACCTGAACAATAGTGAAAGTAAAGGTAAAAAGCATATCAGTTAATTGTGAGACTTCTATACAAAAGTGAAATTCAAAAACATCAGTGTTGAATGTGAGACCTCCATACCTGTGGGTAATGGAAGATGAGGTCAGCTATAAGATCTCTACCAGGGATGACGTTGAACCAAAGCTTCCTCATGAAGAACACCAGGAATGCAGAAGGTGTTGCTGGGAAATCAACGTGTTAAAGGATGTAGCCAAGTACCATGCTCAGTGCCCTGACACTTTAAGTAGCCTTACATGGTAATACTCTACAACGCTAAGCTAACAGACATGTGAGGGACCCTAGCATGCTAAGCAGGCCTACCCCCAAATGCTAATATGCTACAACTCTGAGTAAACGTACATGCTTAGTACCTCAACATGCTAATACGCCATAACCCTGAGTGCACTTACATGCTAAGTGAATGCTTAGTACCATAACATGCTCAATCATCCAAACCTCTGTTGGCACAATGAGGAGAAACCCGGTGGACAGGAATGTGGAAAAAACATACTAGGACCACAATCGGGTATGAATCCCCTGCTAACTGTGTTGCTATTCAGCGCCAGAGCTAACCGATTAGCCAACATAACTCCCTAGCATGTGAATCAAAGAGGAGGGCATTACCCTCTTTGGCTTTCTTTATTTTCTTCGGGGGTTCCGCATTCTGTCGTAGGCTGTCAAAGAAATACATCTCATCGTCCAGATTAGAGACCTGAACACAGAAGAACAAAACACAGGGTTAGGGTAACCTAACTAACTAACCCTAACTAACTCACACTATTTGAACTGAATCTGAACCAGCGAGGAGAATTGATTTCCTGTCCCAAGTCGCAATTGGAAAGCAGTTAGGTCCCCAGAACATGGATACTTGTTCGGATACATTTCATTAGGTAGCAGGTCGGGACACCCACAGTTAGGACCGCCAACATCGGGGTGCAACCTTTGGCGGGCCTCACCTTGACGGCTGTCTTCATGAAGAGGCCGTAGCCGTCTGGGGAGCTGAGGTTGAGCTGAGTGGCGATGGTGGAGCAGAGGTCTCTGATCATGGTCGTGGACGTGACCTCGAACAGCTGAGGAGATCAGGAAGGAAGCAGTATCATGTTTATTATGTTCTATATAACACAGCGCTCCCCCACATTGAAGGTGATCAAAGTAGGGCTCCAGTCATACAACAGAAGAAGACGAGAAAGAAGATGAAGATGAAGAAGAAGACGACGAAGACAAAGAAGAAGACGAAGAAGAAGAAGATGTGGCATTGTCGGGTCTCACTTCATCTTCCTCGTTTGGGAAGATGACCTTGTGGTAGATCTGGGTGCTGTTCCTGTGGATGGCGTCCACCTCTGCGTAGTGTGGTGGGTGCTGCCTCGGCTCCAAGCTAGGGTCAGGGTTAGGGTCAGGGTTAGGGTCAGGGTTAGGGTCAGGGTTAGGGTCAGGGTTAGGGTTACCCTAACCCTGACCCTGGGCTCCAAGCTAGTGACAAGACAAGGACCGTAGGAATAGCTTCTTCAGAGAACCTTCAGAGAACCTTCAGGTCCACCAAAACAAGAACCGTAGGAATAGCTTCATACTGTTTAACACCTTTAAACAGAGAGAACCTTCAGAGAACCTTCAGAGGACCTTCAGGTCCACCAAAACAAGAACCGAAGGAATAGCTTCATACTGTTTAACACCTTTATACAGAGAGAACCTTCAGAGAACCTTCAGAGGACCTTCAGGTCCACCAAAACAAGAACCGTAGGAATAGCTTCATACTGTTTAACACCTTTAAACAGAGAGAACCTTCAGAGAACCTTCAGAGGACCTTCAGGTCCACCAAAACAAGAACCGTAGGAATAGCTTCAGACTGATTAACACCTTTATACAGAGAGAACCTTCAGAGAACCTTCAGGGAACCTTTAGATCCACCAAAACAAGAACCGTAGGAATAGCTTCATACTGTTTAACACCTTTATACAGAGAACCTTCAGAGAACCTTTAGATCCACCAGTATTGGCATCTAACAATACTGGTGGACCAAGGCAGATGCTTCAGGATGCCTTGAATAATGTCATCTGATTCCATGAGTAATCTGATTCCATGTTTCCATTAGTATCTGATTCCATTAGAAACCTGATTTATTGTAACCCTTAGTAACCCTGACATGTTATCCAGTAGTAATTTGATAACATGTAATCTGGGAGTAATCTGATAACATGTAATCCAAGAGTAATCGGGCTAAATGTAATCCAGTAGTAATCTGATAACATGTAATCCAGTAGTAATCTGATAACATGTAATCCAGTAGTAATCTGATAACATGTAATCCAGTAGTAATCTGATAACATGTAATCCAGGAGTAATCTGATGACTGACCTCAGAATGTTCTGGAGCCTCTTCAGGCAGTCAGGGGCCAGCGGGTCCCGGGGCCGAGACTTCAGGAAGCGGTGGGCGTGTTTGGCCAAACTATTGCTGGGTGGGAACAGACCGGTACACAGCCACATCAGCTGCCAGCCCAACTCCATGCTCACCCTGGGAGGGAGAGGGAGAGAGAGTGAGGAGAGGGAGGGAGGGAGGGGAGGGAGGGAGGGGGAGGGAGAGGGCGAGAGAGAGAGGGAGAGAGAGAGAGAGAGAGAGAGAGAGAGAGAGAGAGAGAGAGAGAGAGAGAGAGAGAGAGAGAGAGAGAGAGAGGGAGAGAGAGGGGAGGGAGAGTGAGGGGGAAGGAAAGAGGGAGAGAGAGAGAGAGAGAGAGAGAGATGGGGTGGATGGAGAGAGAGAATTTTAGAGAGAGGGGAGGCGAACAGAGAAAGAGAGGAGAGAAGTGAAGAAGTGGAGAGATGAGGGGAGGGGGAGAAGGAAAGAGAGTGGTGGGAAGAGAGAGAAACAGAGCGAATGAGATTTGCATTGAGCGAGAGATAATAGAGCGAGGGATGAGTGGACAGGGCATGTTCCTGATCATGTTGGGATTGATCAGACCTGGTGCTGTCGTCAGTGTCAATGCTCTGGTATAGCGGGTGGTAAACATCTAGAGACGACTGCAGTCCCTAAATACAACACAATGGAAGAATCCAACAGTAGTCTACTGGAGACGCTGGCCGTGTGTGGGAGAAACCGGGCATGTGCACAAAGATACACACACTCACACCAATCAGAACACTAGAACACATTAACATACCCGCACACACACGCGCACACACCGGTTCCCATCCAAACGCTGGCACACTTGAATCCGTACATAAACCATGGAGACACAAACACACACTTGCACAGACAGACACAAACACACACCTGCACAAACACACTCACAGTGATCCAAACACAAGCACACTTAAAGCCCTACACGCATTCCCACACATACACCACCACACGCTCATACTGATCCAAACACGAGCAAACAGAAACCCTACAAACACACACACTTTACACACACACAATTCAAACACCAGCCTACCCACACAAACACACACCTGTTGCGGTTGTTGGTCATCTGCTTCATGATCTGGCAGTAGATCTCGTCCTGCAGGGCGGGATGTTGCGTGGCCGGCCCGAAGATCTGGTCCGTCAGCTCCATAGGGCTCCTGGCGTGCTTGATGGGGTAGTCGCCCATGTACTTCAGGATGGGTGAGGGCCAAAGGTCAAGGAGCATTGGGTCTAGGGTTAGGGTTAGGGTTAGGCTAACCCTAACCCTGTACTTCAGGATGGGTGAGGGCCAAAGGTCAAGGAGCGTTGGGTATAGGGTTAGGGTTAGGTTTAGGCTAACCCTAACCCTGTACTTCAGGATGGGTGAGGGCCAAAGGTCAAGGACCGTTGGGTCTAGGGTTAGGGTTAGGGTTAGGCTAGGGTTAGGCTAACCCTAACCCTGTACTTCAGGATGTGTGAGGGTCAAAGGTCAAGGAGCGTTGGGTCTAGGGTTAGGGTAGGGTTAGGCTAGGGTTAGGCTAACCCTTACCCTAACCCTGTACTTCAGGATGGGTGAGGGCCAAAGGTCAAGGACCGTTGGGTCTAGGGTTAGGGTTAGGCTAACCCTAACCCTGTACTTCAGGATGGGTGAGGGCCAAAGTTCAAGGACCGTTGGGTCTAGGGTTAGGCTAGAGTTAGGCTAACCCTAACCCTAACCCTGTACTTCAGGATGGGTGAGGGCCAAAGGTCAAGGGCCGTTGGGTCTAGGGTTAGGGTTAGGCTAACCCTAACCCTAGCCCTGTACTTCAGGATGGGTGAGGGCCAGGGGCAAAGGTCAAGGACCGTCGTATAATCACTCCTTTACTGCCCATTCAAGAATAAAGCACCCTCACTTATTCTCTATATGTACATCTATCATACAAATATCTACTAGCAAGCACATACTAGTTGCTTTGAACTAGGTGAAGAAGGTACCATATGTCAACAGTTAAAAAAAAAGGTCTAAATTCATCTTTTCAATGAAATGCAGGTTTGACAAATTCATACCTCCCCTCTCTGTTGGCTTCCATTAGCTAAGAGCACTAAACTGTGAACCCACAAAGGATGAGCCCAAACACATTGCTATATAGAACCCAATGACTACCAACAGGGGTTGCTGTCGCTGCAGTCGACTGAAGTGATTGAAAGGATATCCACGAAGGCGTTGCAGGCCATCGTGCTGAGTTCCGAGTTGTTTGTCAGAGTTCTGAGCAGCGGTTGTTTGAGGGGTTCCTTGGAGCTGACCCACAGCCTCTCTCTGAACGCCAGTTGGGTTGCTCCTACCCGATTCAAGTCCTTACCTGCCATTCTGGTACTGTGAGGAAGAGAGAGTGGGCCAGGTTGATAATATTAGCGCTCATATTAGTATCAGTGATGTCACCAGCCACGACTTTGAGCCAATCAGAAAATATATTACAAAACGGTCTTAGATCAATGATGGTGATTTTTTAACAAAACATTTTTTCGAATTTTTTATTTATTATTTGGTCACACAGCGATACGCACTTGTGATCATTCATGATAGTAATCAATTATGATATTTATATTGATAAATAATATTAAACGGTCCACAAACTTCCAACTGACGTGGTTGTTGTTGTTGGATTACAGCACCGTAAACAATTTATATTACAACACCGATTCTTGGTTGTTTGATTACCCAAAGTTCTCCAGTGCAAACTCTTTGATGGAGACGGGGGCTACGGCCTCCTCTCTCTGTGTGGGGCCCTGGCCAGCGAACGCCCTCGGCTGGTTGTAACCAGGATTCAGCAGATTCTTCAATGACAACGTGCAATTCATCAGTATGACCACACGGGGGCGTGTATTGTATCCGGTACATCGATTCAACGTTGCATCCATTCGATAAGAAAAACAAAACATATGATATATATATATAATATGTATAGATATGTATATAATAAAGTAAACTTCTAAAATTTAAAATAATAATAATAATATTAAAACATCCATACATAGCGGGACAATACATAACAATTAAACCCCATATCTCCCATTTTTTTTTTAAATGAACAGAACTAGGATAAATCAAATAAAACAACAAGTATTTAAGGAGGAGATAAGCGGTGGGAGGTACCAGGGTGGCCTCGCTGGGCATGTCCAGGGTGGACAGGAACTGGATGGTGTTCATCTGGACGGTGCCACTGAGGCCGCTGTTGTTGTTGGTGGCCGTGTTCCATCGGCGTGTGGCGGAGAAGTCCCTGTCCCTCGCCACCACCAACAGTTCACCCCGCTTGCACACCAGGACGCTGGGGTCGTCTGCCAGGGCGGGTTAGAGGTCATCCACCCCGGTACACTCACAACAACAAGTACACTATATAATAACACATAACCCTAACCCTAACCCTATATAATAACACAGAGCTGCTAGGGTTAGTGTTAGGGTTAGGGTTAGGGTTAACCCTAACCCTATATAATAACATAGTGCTGCTAGGGTTAGGGTTAGGGTTAACCCTAACCCTAACCCTAACCCTATATAATAACATAGTGCTGCTATGGTTAGGGTTAGGGTTAACCCTAACCCTAACCCTAACCCTATATAATAACATAGTGCTGCTAGGGTTAGGGTTAGGGTTAACCCTAACCCTAACCCTAACCCTATATAATAACATAGTGCTGCTAGGGTTAGGGTTAGGGTTAACCCTAACCCTAACCCTATATAATAACATAGTGCTGCTAGGGTTAGGGTTAGGGTTAACCCTAACCCTAACCCTATATAATAACATAGTGCTGCTAGGGTTAGGGTTAGGGTTAACCCTAACCCTAACCCTAACCCTATATAATAACATAGTGCTGTCATAACCCTAGCATAGTGATACCCCGGCCACACCGCGGTGGTCCAAGCCCAACGCGGTGCTTGGATCCGGGCCCTAACCTGCCGTTTATGGGGGTTGGACAGGGGACGTCCACGGAGACACACACAATCATTCACAGAGCAGGGTGGCTGATACGTTATCTAATCTGACCCGATTACAGAGAGGTAATGTGCTAAACTGCTTAGTTAACATGCGTGTCACAGAAAACACACACTACAATTATAAAATGTGTGTGTGTGTTCTTATAACTGTAAATAAGTCAGCAAGTAAAGTACCTTTCACAGAGCAAGGTCCCATAGTGCTTCACAAAAATAACATTGTTAAAGCTTAGACCATAACACAGTAAAGACTGAATGGTAAGTGTATAGTGTGTGTGTGTGTGTGTGTGTGTGTGTGTTTCCTTGAGTGTCAGTGAGTTAATAAGTAAGTAAAGTATATTCAGCATAGCAGCTTTCACAGGGTAAGGTCACAAAGTGATTCACAATATAACAATCTTAAAAATAAGACCATAACACACATAACACACACTAAAGAATGTGTGTGTGTATGTCTTTGTGGCTGTGTGTGTATGTGTGTGTGTGTGTGTGTGTGTCTTTGTGGCTGTGTGTGTGAGTCTTTGTGGCTGTGTTTGTGTGTGGCTGTCTGTGTGTGTGTATGTCTTTGTGGCTGTGTGTGAGTGTGTGTGTGTGCGTGCGTGCGTGTGTCTTTGTGGCTGTGTGCGTGTGTGCGTGCGTGCGTGCGTGTGTGCCTGCGTGCGTGTGTGCGTGCGTGCGTGCGTGCGTGTGTGTCTTTGTGGCTGCGTGCGTGTGTGCGTGCGTGCGTGCGTGTGTGCCTGCGTGCGTGTGTGCGTGCGTGTGTGTCTTTGTGGCTGCGTGCGTGTGTGCGTGCGTGCGTGCGTGTGTGCCTGCGTGCGTGTGTGCGTGCGTGCGTGCGTGTGTGTCTTTGTGGCTGCGTGCGTGTGTGCGTGCGTGCGTGTGTGCCTGCGTGCGTGTGTGCGTGCGTGTGTGTCTTTGTGGCTGCATGCGTGTGTGCGTGCGTGCGTGTGTGCCTGCGTGCGTGCGTGCGTGCGTGTGTGTCTTTGTGGCTGCGTGCGTGCGTGTGTGCGTGCGTGCGTGTGTGTCTTTGTGGCTGCGTGCGTGCGTGTGTGCGTGCGTGCGTGCGTGTATGCGTGCGTGCGTGTGTGCGTGTGTGTCTTTGTGCCTGCGTGCGTGTGTGCGTGCGTGCGTGCGTGCGTGTGTGTCTTTGTGGCTGCGTGCGTGCGTGCGTGTGTGTCTTTGTGGCTGCGTGTGTGCGTGCGTGAGTGTGTGCGTGTGGAGTGTGTGTGTGCGTGTGGAGTGTGTGCGTGTGGAGTGTGTGTGCGTCGTGAGTGTGTGCGTGTGGAGTGTGTGTGTGTCGTGAGTGTGTGCGTGTGGAGTGTGTGCGTGTGGAGTGTGTGCGCTCCCCACCTGGCCTCCCCAGTTCCTGCATGGCCACGGCGTACGGGGAGCGCTGCCGGAGCCCTTCCAGGTTGGTCTGGATCATCTTGGCTGCCTCCACCGCCTCCGCGCAGCGCAGCACAAACTCGTCCTGGAAGGTGGAGAGCCTCAGGCACCCCCCCACGGGCCGGGAGTCACTGGGGGGGGGCACCCTAAGGTTACTGCCATGGCACGGTACCACTGATCCACTGGTTACTGGTCAGCTAGCTCAGAGGATTCTTTACTTCACGTCAAAGAGTCGGTAAACCGTCCAATAGGAGCTTCACCTTAACTCTAAAGGGGTGCTTGGATGAACAAAGATATGTAAAATATATCATATTTCAGCCAAGCACTCCTTTGAAGTCAAAGTGATGGGCTCTTATTGGAAAGATGAACTGAGGTTGTTACCATTTTACTAAATTATATAAAAGGGAGTATTTATACATTCGCTACGGTGGAAATATATCACAATTGTTGATAACCACCATTATGAGGCAGGCCTGTGTAATGCGGGCCGGCCCTTCTCAATGAGATGGGGGTTCGGTGCCTCCTCACCTGGTCACAGTAGCTCCGGTCAGCTCCACGTTGGGGATCTCCAGCAGCTTTGTGTCTTTGCCGTCCATGAAGGACACTCCAGTGGAGTTGATGGCCAAAGCAAACCTGCTTAGAGGCAGCGGGGCTCCTGGGGACAAGGAGGCTTCACTTTAAGCTACAGGATTTAAGTTAATTTTACTGTGGCGCTATGATGGAGATTACGTTTTGCTCCATTGGTTTTTTTTTCAATAAAAATTTAATAAAACGGCTGACACATGATTTGAATAGAAAAAGGACTTTGCTTAAAAGCTCACCTGACTGCATTGTTACAGCGTAAAACTTGGAGAAGAACAGCGACCACTTTTGGCGGGCGTAGTTGACGAGGTCGGCTTTTGCGACGTCCCTGCTGCGATATTGCCCCTGTAGAACCGAGGGCAGAGGTTATCCAACCTGAGGCCAATTCCAGATCAAGTCCTGTTCAAATGAGCACAGGACCAGTAGGGCGGGCTGCCACATGTTTACGTCACATAAACAGCGGCACGTGGCCGTCCATAGCCTACAGAGCATCTACCAGCGGCCGTCCAGAGCCTACAGAGCATCTACCAGCGGCCGTCCACAGCCTACAGAACGTCTACCAGATCCAGAGCCTACAGAACGTCAACAGATCCAGAGCCAACAGAACGTCTACCAGATCCAGAACCTACAGAACGTCTACCAGCGGCCGTCCAGAGCCTACAGAACGTCTACCAGCGGCCGTCCACAGCCTACAGAACGTCTACCAGCGGCCGTCCACAGCCTACAGAACGTCTACCAGATCCAGAGCCTACAGAACGTCTACCAGCGGCCGTCCATAGCCTACAGAACGTCTAACAGATCCAGAGCCTACAGAACGTCTACCAGATCCAGAGCCTACAGAACGTCTAACAGATCCAGAGCCTACAGAACGTCTAATAGATCTAGAGCCTACAGAACTTCTACCAGATCCAGAGCCTACAGAACGTCTACCAGATCCAGAGCCTACAGAACGTCTACCAGATCCAGAGCCTACAGAACGTCTAACAGATCCAGAGCCTACAGAACGTCTAACAGATCCAGAGCCTACAGAACGTCTAACAGATCCAGAGCCTACAGAACGTCTACCAGATCCAGAGCCTACAGAACGTCTAACAGATCCAGAGCCTACAGAACTTCTAATAGATCCACAGCCTACAGAACGTCTAACAGATCCAGAACCTACAGAACGTCTAACAGATCCAGAGCCTACAGAACGTCTAACAGATCCAGAGCCTACAGAACGTCTACCAGATCCAGAGCCTACAGAACGTCTAACAGATCCAGAGCCTACAGAACGTCTACCAGATCCAGAGCCTACAGAACGTCTAACAGATCCAGAGCCTACGGAACGTCTAACAGATCCACAGCCTACAGAACGTATAACAGATCCAGAGCCTACAGAACGTCTACCAGATCCAGAGCCTACAGAACATCTAACAGATCCAGAGCCTACAGAACGTCTAACAGATCCAAAGCCTACAGAACGTCTAACAGATCCAGAGCCTACAGAACGTATAACAGATCCAGAGCCTACAGAACGTCTAACAGATCCAGAGCCTACAGAACGTCTAACAGATCCAGAGCCTACAGAACGTATAACAGATCCAGAGCCTACAGAACGTCAACAGATCCTCCAAACGTAGATCTGACCAGACTTCAACTCAACTCAATGACCACCCGTTGCAGTCCAATCAAATAGTTGATTGACACCTGTCAATCACGGACTTGGTTTGCAAAGACCTTAACCGTTCTTTCAAGAGGAGACGCGTGGTCGGAGCGTTGGGGGTCGTCATGGCGACGGGGAGAGTTTACCTGGGCGTGTATGGAGCCGACCAGCTGGTTCCACTTGGCCCGGGACTTGGCGTCTATGAGAGAGCTGGTGATGATGTCCTCCACCACCCTGCGGGTGTTCTGAGGGGTGCTCTCCTCGCCGAACTGGACGAAGTAGTGCTTGGCAGCCAGCTGGGCATACTCATCCTCCTGCAGACCCACCAGGACCCCATCAGTACCCCATCAGGACCCCGTCAGTACCCCATCAGTACCCCATCAGGACCCCGTCAGTACCCCATCAGTACCCCATCAGTACCCCATCAGGACCCCATCAGGACCCCGTCAGTACCCCGTCAGGACCCCATCAGGACCCCGTCAGTACCCCATCAGGACCCCATCAGGACCCCGTCAGTACCCCATCAGTACCCCATCAGGACCCCGTCAGTACCCCATCAGTACCCCATCAGGACCCCGTCAGTACCCCATCAGTACCCCATCAGGACCCCGTCAGTACCCCATCAGTACCCCATCAGTACCCCATCAGGACCCCGTCAGTACCCCATCAGTACCCCATCAGTACCCCATCAGTACCCCACCAGGACCCCACCAGGACCCCACCAGGACCCCACCAGGACCCCATCAGTACCCCCCAGGACCCCACCAGGACCCCACCAGGACCCCATCAGTACCCCATCAGGACCCCATCAGTACCCCACCAGGACCCCATCAGGACCCCATCAGGACCCCATCAGTACCCCACCAGTACCCCACCAGTGAGGGCTCTCTGTGTTTGCTGAGGGTCTTAGGGGTCCCAGGCTCAACACTGAACACTAAACACTAAACACTGAACACTGAACACTGAACACTGAACACTAAACACTAAACACTAAACACTAAACACTGAACACTGAACACTGAACACTGAACACTAAACACTGAACACTGAACACTGAACACTGAACACTGAACACTGAACACTGAACACTAAACACTGAACACTAAACACTAAACACTGAACACTGAAAACTAAACACTGAACACTGAACACTGAACACTAAACACTAAACACTAAACACTAAACACTAAACACTGAACACTGAACACTGAACACTGAACACTGAACACTGAACACTAAACACTAAACACTGAACACTGAACACTGAACACTAAACACTGAACACTGAACACTGAACACTGAACACTGAACACTGAACACGCTTCATTTCCTCTGAATGATGAATGAACTATTTTTATAACCGTATCTTATCTTAGGATCCGGGGGTCCACCATGTAGAGCGTACCATTAAGGGTCCTGACCCAGCGACCGGGTCGATTCCTGCCCCCCGTGGCCCTAACCTCCCCTCTATCTCCCATACCTCCCTAACTAACTCACTCTATAATAAAGCATGAAAATGCAAAAATAAATCTTTAAGAAATCATAGGTAGGGTATGTTAAGACAAGTTTAGACACAACAAGGTGAGGTAGCGCATGGCGATTCATTAGCCAACTCATTTCTTTACCTTGTCGCAGACGTACTCCTCCGCCTTCAGGCCCAGCAGGACCTGGCGGTAGATGAGATCCGTGCTCACCGGGTCGTCGGCACAGTCGTGCCACGGGGTGAACATCTCCTTGCGGACCAAGAGCTGCCACGGGGCGCGGCTCTCCTCAGAGCCCTGCTGGCGCGCGGCGTGCTCGCACTGGGACACCGAGTCCATCACGTGCTTCCCACTGCTGCCCAGGGACCACCGCTGGGGGAGACACAGGGTTAGGGTTAACTGACCCTAACACTAACCCTGAGTGTGAAGACACACATCTACACACAGGAACGACGCGTAGAACAGAGGATTATAGAACAGAGGCGTGGGAATGAATGGGGTTTAACAGACTCCTCATGGTCTGCTGTATTACTGCCTCATCTAAACTAATGAACACAGATACTGTGGGACCGTTATTAGGAATAGTGGCAATAGTGGCATGAAGAATCAAGCATGCTAGAGAATTGGGGTTGGGATTGTTGGGACGGACCTCATTTGAATTCTAGGGTTAGGTAAATAAGTAAGAAAATAATTATTTGTAGGGTTAGGTATTTCTAAATCTCTTTGGCCTGTAGGTTGAGAACCCCTCCCTTAACAACTCAATGTTCAAACCTTTTGGTCAGTTATGATTTATGAGGACTCAGACAGTTCCAAAGGAAGCCCTCACATAACTCAATGTTTCCACCTTCTGGTCCTTAGGACCAACTTGGACCCAGAGAGGTCCCTAGGACCCAGAGAGGTCCCTAGGACCACCTTCTGGTCCTTAAGACCAACTAGGACCCAGAGGGGTCCCTAGGACCACCTTCTGGTCCTTAAGACCAACTAGGACCCAGAGAGGTCCCTAGGACCACCTTCTGGTCCTAACACTAACCCTAGGACCCAGAGAGGTCCCTAGGACCACCTTCTGGTCCTTAAGACCAACTAGGACCCAGAGAGGTCCCTAGGACCCAGAGAGGTCCCTAGGACCACCTTCTGGTCCTTAAGACCAACTAGGACCCAGAGAGGTCCCTAGGACCACCTTCTGGTCCTAACCCTAACCCTAGGACCCAGAGAGGTCCCTAGGATCACCTTCTCCATGATGCTGATGTACAGGGAGAAGCCGTAGGTGTCTGTGAGGTTGATCTTCTGGGCGACCTCCCGGAGAACCTCCCCGGAGGTGCAGGCCGAGTCCACCTGCAGGGTGAACTCGCGGCGGTCCAACAGAGACACCGTCACGTCCATGGGCTTCTTGGACTCGGTGGCCTGGCCGTGGATTACAGACCACAGGGATTACAGGGATTACTACAGATTACATCGATTTTATGATCACAGATCAGATCACTGCAGGCATAGTGCTCACTTGATGAATACTCTTTTACAAAAACCTTGGTTATTATACCCTTCAGTTGTCTCCATAGTGGATAAGATCTATCTAACATCATATATTTATCAAGTACAAACCTAAAGGCTATGCATCATAACTAACAAATTACATTTCATCCAGATCTGTGTTGTTCGATTTCACTTTGAAACCTCCAGATTTCCCATCATGCCACAGCGTACCTGCAGTTCCATCTCACAGGGGACCTCTTCTCGCTCCCCATTGGCTACGGTGCGTCGGAGGCGCTCAGCACAGTACGCCCCGTAACCTTTAGGGCCTCGACGCAGGAAGTTCTCCAAATACTGGGGGGCACAACGTAGAACAAGCATACAGGTCATCGAGTGTAGAACATAGAACGGGGATTATAGAATAGAACAGCATGCAATAGCATGCAGAAAATAATATAGAATATCATACAATATAGAATAGAACAGATTATAATTGAACGCAGCAGAATAGAATAGAATAGAACAGGGCCGAAGATAAATGATACAATAGAATGCGTGTCAGTGTTGGTGGCATTAGCAGAACCTCGAGGCTATATAATCCACTACACACACACACAGATTTCACTGCTTTAAAAAGCTAGTTATCGTTCCTGTCCAAGAGGGTTGAGGTATTGGGACAGGAACGCATTGAAACACAAGCAGGGAGAAAGTAGGTCAGACTACGGTTATCGGACCTTGGTGAGCATCTGTGATGGCGGGAAGCTGCTGAGACACATGGAGAGCAGAATCCATCCTCGCAGACACACCTCCTTGTCCCCGTTACCCATCAGCTGCTTCAGGATCTGGCAGAAGATCTCATCCCTGGGAACACGGACAAGCGCATGCACAAACGCACACACACACACACACACACACACACACACATCAATCACACTGACCCATGTGATGTGAATGATTAGGTACCTTTTCTCTCAATGCTAGATTGAGCCAACGAAACCCCTCCCACACCCACACACACACACACACACACACACACACACACACACACACACACAAACGCACACGCACACACACACAGTGAGAACAAAGCATCCTGAACACTCAATGGGGTTGCTACTTCATCGTCTTCATAATAACGAGATAAAGCTGTGAAAATGAACTCTGAAAAAGAAAGATCACTTAAAGAATGTCAGTTCTCTATTTTATTTGTTGCGTTGCTTTATGAGTGACTAACGGCTCAAGATGAATGTAAGGGTTAGGGTTATGAATTCATATTTCATATTTCAGTCAAATACAGAGCAACCTCTTCCTGGTGTCAGATCTCTGGGTGGGAGACTGATGAAGACTGTGGTGGTTTACCTTATGCCTGGTCGGGACAGACCGTAGCCCACGATGATGTGCAGCTTCTCGAGGGGGGTAAGTGGTCGGTCCAGAGTGGGCCCCTCCCCAATGAGGACGTCCTCGTTTCTGTCGTCCTCTGGCTGAAATATCCATTTAAAATCTCTCATTGTGTCAAGTTCACCCAGTAACTCCCTCACAATAAGGGTTGGCAGGAACTCTAATTGTGAAACCAAGAGGAAGCGTGGTCTATCTCTACCTCCTCTGGAATGGTGGACGCCCTTCTGTTTCCTCCTCCGTACTTCTTCTTGTTCTTCCTCAGGATTTTCTAGTGATCCACAGGCACACGTTAAAGTACACGCCTCAAACGTGCACTAAATGGATGTGCTTGGCCCTCCTCAAGATGAGGAGGAAGAGGGGGATGTTCTCCACGGTACCTGGTCTAGTCCCACCATGCTGCTGAGCCGGCGGCCTTGCCGCTGCACCATGGAGGGGTGGTAGGCCGAGGAGGTGCGGCGGGGCTGGGGGTTGGACGGGTCCGGGGCGCGCGGCTCCGCGATGTCTCCCATGAAGCGCAGGATGATCCACCACACGGTCAGACAGGCCTGGACACAGAGAGCAGGGGGCCGGTGAGGACGCACACATCACAGAGAGGCATGGATGGAAGGCTGGAGGGGCCCTGGGTTCCGGGTTCGATCCCCAATGTCGTCCTCAGACAACCGATGAGTTTCTGCACTCACAGTGGATTGCTTTTGAGAAAGTGACTGTATTGTAAAATATGTTATTATTGTATTTAGAAAGTTAGGTCGTCTTTTCAAATTAAAAGCATTGAGATGAAGGGCCATTGCAAACTTAAAACAAAGGGCAGAGCTAAGGGAATCCCTCTCAACAAAGGGTAGAGAAGGAAGGACAGTCTTCTGAAGCTCACCAGGCTGTCCCTCTCGTCCTGGTGGGCCAGCAGTGGCTGCCGCAGCCTCTGGGAGATGTGTGTGTGCGACGCGTCGCCCTGGAAGTGCAGCGAGCAGAACTTCTGGAAGGAGAGCTCCTTGTCCTCCTTAAAGGGTTCCTCCTCCTCCTCTTCCTCCTCCTTCTTCTTCTTCTTCTCGAGGGACGGGGGGGCGGGGCCGGCAGAGGGCGGGGTCTTGGCGGTCTTTGGGAGGTCTTCCTCCGTGTCTGAGGAGGAGGAGCTCTCCTCTATGATGTAAGTTAACGGTTTGTAACCGATCTCCACCACCTTCAGAAACCAAACACACGGACAGAACCGGCCTGTTGGTCAGGAACTCCATGTATGGGCGGGTTAAAGGAGGGGTTAACAAGAGGAAGAGGATTTAAACGTGTGAGGGGAGCGTTTTTATTGGCTAATAAGCATCTGAGGCACAACTCCGCAAGCAGGATGGGGCAAAAGGAGGTTTTACTTTCTGAACTTTTAATTTAAAGTTTATTTTCCTAATGAGCGCGTATCTCCCCCATCCCTCACTCTCTTCCCATGATGTCACCTTCTTCCACATGTTAAACCCATTACTGTGAAAGAGGTGAATAACCAACGTATGTTTTCTAACTTCGTTACCGGGTAGTTGTTGACGTTCGTTACCGGGTTGTTGTTGACGTTCTTCGGTGCCGCCCTCTCTGCAACAGACACAAGCTGGGGAGCCGGTTTGTTGTCGCCTCCCACATCACTGTCCTCGTCATCACTGATTGGCTCAGGCTCCTGGGAGGCACGCTGTGATTCGGCAGCGGCATCAGCCAGTTTCTGGAGCTCAATGGCTGCCAGCGCCAGAGTCTGCTCCTCAAGTGCCCGGGCCAGAAGCTCCTGCTCCCGGGCCTAGAGAGGGAGACAGAGGGGGAGGGAGGGGGAGGGAGGGAAGGAGGGGGAGAGGGAGGGAGGAGGTGGAGGGAGGGAGGGAGAGAGGGAGGGAGAGGGAGGGAGAGAGGGAGGGAGGAGGTGGAGGGAGGGTGGGAGAGAGGGAGGGGGAGGGAGGGAGAGGAGGGAGGGAGAGAGGGGGGGGGAGGGAGGGAGAAAGGGAGGGGGAGGGAGGGTGGGAGAGAGGGAGGGGGAGGGAGGGAGGGAGAGAGGGAGGGGGAGGGAGGGAGGGAGAGAGGGAGGGGGAGGGAGGGTGGGAGAGAGAGAGAGTCAGAGAGAGAGAGAGAATGAGCATGCAAAATAGTGGGTTAAGATGTCAATTATGCCCACTGCAATTCAAAACATTGAACATCAATACTACTATTAATGACAGGGATTATTCTCTTTCCTCTGAGCCTGGTGAGCTGTGAGGAAGACGAGGGCCGTCTTACCGCATTGCAGGCGTCTTCCTTCTGCTGTTTCCAGCTCTTCCTGGCCAAGTAGCCCCGAACCTTGGGATGGAAAGGTAGACAGGTGTTATCACCCCCTCATCTAACAGGTAGGCCACACAGGGAAACGTTTCTCACACCATATCTACTTGTTTTTAATCCACTGTTTACATAGCGATATAGATAGTCCTTTATTGTCCTTAGAGAGGATACTAATTGACACAGAAAATGGGGCTCAGAGTTAAACACAGTTCATAGACCCAGTACACAAGATGTAATAAAACACAGCCCAACACAAGGCTCCTGAATACAGACAGACAGCTATAGCACTAGGATAACTCTGCTATAATGTCAGTATAATCGCAGTACATTCTTAGTATAATCAAAGTACCTGTGTCTGCAGGACAACGGCAGCGCTGCGTTGCTTCTCGTAGAGCAGCTGGAGTCGGCGGCCGCGTACCCGAGCTGAGAGACGCGCGTAGCCGAGACGGAGCTGAACCGGAACACAGGAAATCAGTTCGCCACAGAAGCTAATCCCAGCTAAGTGAGCGGGTGTGGGGCTCTGCTAAACTATGCTGACGTTTATCTTAACGATACTAAGGAGTGCTGGAAAGGAAACCTCCTCTGAACTTTGATACTGCTATGATAAACGGCATTGGGACTGATGCCACACTGTGATAACGCCATGCGTGTGTCCGACATGGTTCTGTGCTCGTAGCATAACGGCAGTGGGCTGGTGTTGTGACATAGCTGTGATGGGGCCGTTACTGGACGGGGATGGAGGCCTACCTTTCGGCCTCGCTCACGCTTCTTGTAGGCCCTCCAGTTGGTCTGAAGGACCCTCACCGCCGCCTTCTTCTTCAGGTAGCTCCTCCTACGAGACGAGGAGAGACAACCCTTGTGATTAATAACAAGACTGTGAGTAATGGCCGTGACCACGCCGCCATCCTGGCGTCTGCGGCAGACGTGACCTGGACTACATGATAGTAGGCCTGATGAGCGGCGTTCAGTGTGTCTGAGTCGATACACACACCAGCTGACAGACTCATTATATCACTGCCTCACTCACTCACTGGCACTTGAGCTCCAATGTCCCCAACTGACACACGCACCAACTCTCACAAACATTCAGCCACTAACTCGATCCCTGGCTCCCTCACAGACTAAATCCCCCATCGTTATTTGCCATCTATATGATGATCGTTCGCTCTCTCTCGCTGTGTGTGTGTGTTCCAGTATACAGTACCTGTCGTGCAATCCAAACATGACTCTCTGGATGATCAGTACCACCTTGGCCAGGGCCAGTTCCCGGGCTTGCTCCAGGATGGAGTCATGTGCGTCCTGAAACAACACATGTGAGGACATGGGTTTGAAGGTCAAACAACGACAGTTTTAGAATGAGTAGAGATTAGGTTGTGTATTGAAAGATGAATGTTGAGATGTTATTGTGACACCCATTAATTATTATTTTTTTAAAGGTTCTGGGTTTCCCAATGTCCCCAGCTTAACCTATAGGCATCCTTCAGCACCTTCTCTCCCTAAAGACTTCTATCTGACTTGAAGGCAAGTGGCTTTGGATGAAGCCTCTGATAAGTAGCTCAATAGTAGCACACAATATAAACATCAGTTCCTTGGTTGTGTGTTTAGATCAGACCAATGATCTGAGGAGACCAGAGGCCGTTATGATGGAGGAGCTGTGTGTGGTTGCCGTACCTTCAGGAAGATCTTGCTCTTGCCCACTTTCCACTGATCCTTCCCACGGATCACAGCTGTGCAGATGGCTTGGCAACAGGCCCCGTCTGATTCCTGCTGGGACAGAACACGAATGTAATCCACGTTTATCTGACCACACTGACTGTCTGTCCATCCCTTTGTATTTGAGTCTGTCTGCCTCTAGCTCTGTCAATAATACCATATTTTAACACTGATGATACCGTTATATCCAATGACATACTAACCCCTGAACAACACAATCTATTCCTCTCTGCACCAGTGCCCTGACTAACCCGAGCGCCCTCACTAACCAGAGCGCCCTGACTAACCAGAGCGCCCTGACTAACCCGAGCGCCCTGACTAACCAGAGCGCCCTGACTAACCAGAGCGCCCTGACTAACCAGAGCGCCCTGACTAACCAGTGCCCTGACTAACCCTAACCCTGACTAACCAGAACGCCCTGACTAACCCCCTGACTAACCAGAGCGCCCTGACTAACCCTAACCCTGACTAACCCTAACCCTGACTAACCAGAGCGCCCTGACTAACCAGTGCCCTGACTAACCAGTGCGCCCTGACTAACCAGTGCCCTGACTAACCAGAGCGCCCTGACTAACCAGTGCCCTGACTAACCCTAACCCTGACTAACCAGAGCGCCCTGACTAACCCTAACCCTGACTAACCAGAGCGCCCTGACTAACCCTAACACTGACTAACCAGTGCGCCCTGACTAACCAGCGCCCTGACTAACCAGCGCCCTGACTAACCAGAGCGCCCTGACTAACCAGCGCCCTGACTAACCAGCACGCCCTGACTAACCAGCGCCCTGACTAACCAGCGCCCTGACTAACCAGAGCGCCCTGACTAACCAGAGCGCCCTGACTAACCAGCGCGCCCTGACTAACCAGAGCGCCCTGACTAACCAGCACGCCCTGACTAACCAGCGCCCTGACTAACCCTAACCCTGACTAACCAGAGCGCCCTGACTAACCAGCGCCCTGACTAACCCTAACCCTGACTAACCAGAGCGCCCTGACTAACCCTAACCCTGACTAACCAGAGCGCCCTGACTAACCAGCGCCCTGACTAACCCTAACCCTGACTAACCAGAGCGCCCTGACTAACCAGTGCCCTGACTAACCAGTGCCCTGACTAACCAGAGCACCCTGACTAACCAGCGCCCTGACTAACCCTAACCCTGACTAACCAGTGCCCTGACTAACCAGCGCCCTGACTAACCAGAGCGCCCTGACTAACCAGCGCCCTGACTAACCAGCGCCCTGACTAACCAGAGCGCCCTGACTAACCAGCGCCCTGACTAACCAGCGCCCTGACTAACCAGCGCCCTGACTAACCAGCGCGCCCTGACTCACCGTTTTGGGGTCACACAGAGCGGTGTTCAGCAGCACTCTGTAGCGGAACATGAAGTCTTTGAAGGTGTGGCGGATAGGGAACCCCAACTTCCTGATGCGCACGGTGTCCATCATACCAGAGTAGCGCAGCTGCACCATGCACAGCTCTCTGTCGAAGCCCTGGAGGAGAGAGGCACCGGTCAACTCAACGTGATGGGGGGGCACCGGTCAAGTCAGCGGTGAAGGGGAGTCAGGGAGTCACCGGTGGGGAGTCAGGGAGTCACTGGTGGGGAGTCAGGGAGTCACCGGTGGGGAGTCAGGGAGTCACCGGTCAACTCAGCGGTGGTGGGAGCCCAAACAGAGTTTGGTCTGCACTGTACATTTTAGTTTTAGATTTAGAGACTCATGGAGTTGCGTTCAAGTGCAGTTGTTCAAGAGAAAATGTTGTTGAGATGTTAAATAACTCCAACTATAATTTTTTTGATGAACTGACTGAACTTGTGTAAATGTGTAACTTTTTTGTAAAAACACTTAGGTACTTTTGAAAAAATCTTGAGCAAGTATTATTATTTATTTCCTATTTCAGGAAACTTCAATCCTCAGACGTTGCGGACACCGTACATGCATGATAACCCTAACCCCCAGTGTGTGCTGCCCTCACCTCAGAGTTCTTGTCCCTGTTGGGCTTGAAGCAGCGGATGAAGAACGGCTGGCAGGCGTCCAGGGCCTTCATCAGGGACTCCAGTGACCTGCGGAACTGACCGCTCAGCGTGGGCATCTGCTTCTTGTCCCCCATGGCCTGTAGGGCGGAGTGGGGGGGAAATCCATTTTTCTTGTTTTATCACTCTCTCTCTCTCGTTTTTATTATTTTTACTTTTATTTTGATCTTAAATACTTCATTTCTTTACTTGTGGGCACGGTTTAGGATGTCTGGACTTTGAACATTTCATGTTTATGAAAGGCTTGTTAATGTACTGGTTTTCTCATGCATGTGACCAAAAGAGTTTAAACTTAACTTAACTTGAGCCAGAAGGTCCTGGGTTCAATCCCCTTCAATCAACGTCCAAGTTAAGATGCCTGACTCTGACCTGCTACTCATAGACCACTATCTGTGTTCACTCTTAACTGCCTTTGATCAAATCCCCAAAGTTTTCCACACAATTTACATACCCGTAGGGAATGCGAGGGAGTTATTATGGTGACCTTGTTGTTCGCAGACTTCTTCACGGCCTTGTTTTGAAGTTCACTTTTAAATATGTCATGAAGCAACTTATTCTTGGATATGCTGATCATCATGATGATGTTGGAGCTGATGGCATCTCGGTTTTTCTCCAAGAATCCTGAAAAGAGAATAAAGCTCCTTAACTACACCAATCATGTTGAACAATGTTTTGAACGATCCGTTTAGACTGGTAATGTGTTGGATACCATTAGAGTCATAGAAAACTTTTCCGGCAAAGTGTTGGATGCCAAATTTGCTGTCGTGTTCATTCTTTGATGAGACATAGCCTTTGTTCTCCTTGTGCTGTTTGTTCATCTTGTACAGCATAGTGCTATCTGTGCCCTGAAACACGACGAGAAACACGACGAGATCAATCCATGCTGGTTAATTCAGACAAAACAATCAATCCATCCATTCATCCACCCATCAATCATCTGTCCTACCATCTGTCCATTCATCCATTCATCCCTCCATCCTCCACCCTCCCAACAATACATAGATCAAACTTCCAATTCATCCGTCCATATACCCAATCATTCATTCATCCACCATCCATCCTTCCACTAGTCCGTCCCACCATCTCCAAACAGTGGTCCAGGTGCGGTATCCAGCGCTCCGTCTCCGAGGTTCCCAGGCCCTACCTTGGGGAACTGGCTCTCCTCGTCGATCATGGCCAGCAGGTTGCAGGGCTTCGACACCAGGAGGTCCAGGGTGGCCTTGTTGTCGCTGAACTTGATGTTGTCCCACACCACGCCCTGCCGGAGGTACTCCTGCTGCTCCAGCTCGAAGATGTTCACCACGAAGAACTGCTGGAGCTTCTCATTGGCCAGGTTGATGCACAGCTGCTCGAAACTATCCCCCGCAATAAAGCATCAGCTGACGTTAAAGGGTAGGCACACTCATATCTATTACTGTCCCTCCGCAATAAAGCATCAGCTGACGTTAAAGGGTAGGCATACTCACATCTATTACTGTTGCTCATAAATAGTGGTAATTAATGTTGGTGGAAATTCTCTGTAAACACAAAAAGTCTTCTACTTTTCGGCGAGATCGCTTTTTTCCAGAGAGGCGGTTTTCCCCCTAGCTCGTGCTAGAGGGACGTGGGGTTTGACAACGTTTGACCACGCCCCTCTCACTCGCTCTCATGTAGCCTAATGCAGAGGTTCTGGTAGAACGGGGGGTTAACTCACCCTCTCATAAACCAACACTTTAATGCGGCGGTGCTCCTGGTAGAACAGGGGATTAACTCACCCTCTCATAAACCAACAGTTTTGATGAGATCGTCAAATAGATGCCCGCGGGCTGCGGTCAGAAACTGTCTTTACCTGTTGATTACGAAGTTCTCAAAGCCGAATATGTCCAGCAGGCCAATGGAACGATGGCAGGAGCCAGAGTCCTCTCTCACCACCTTTCCGATAATGCCATTGATCTTCCCCACGATCCACAGGAACATCTTGTTGTAGACGGCCTGGAACGTTCCACACACACACAACGTTCCCACTGTCAGGTGCACACAGGACCTCACCACCTGTTTTCACCATCACTGTCCATTGACGGAGATTGAGGGGTGCATTTGATACCTTGACCAGGGCGTCCCTGCAGTCTGCAGCCTGCTCTTTGTTGAGGGGCTTGGTCACGGTCTCTCTGTTGGTCAGGAAGGAGCGCTGGGTCATGCTCTTCTCCAGCGTGTCCCCTGGCACCTGGAGGGTAAAACAAACGCACCCACGTTCAGCACACCTGTATTCAGGTGGAGAGTAGGCGGTGTAACATCACCTAACACCCCCACATTGCTCCTCATCTCCATGTTATGTCCTCCATTAGTACCATGGATAGATGCATGCAGAGGCGGATGGCAGAGCTTTGTGTGTATGCATCTCTTCCTCCCAGATGGGACTAGGTCAAACATTGGGCATAACATGAACCTAAAATAAACCTCTATATAAGATGGGCCACAATAGACGATACTGAAAGAAACACAATCACTTAAATAAGCCAACAAATGAAATTGTGCATGATGCAGGCCAATTCAGAAATTGTGATTGGACAATTATCAAGGACCACTTACTGTATTTTTCTTAAGGGCAGCCATCAGCGATTGCTGTGATCCTTCTGTAACCCTCCCTCTGTAGTGTGCTTTACACTGTATTTTCTAGGTTTTTATTTATAGTCATTCTTTTCAAATTTGAGTTATTCCCATGTAGAGAGTTTAGTTGTCGTTAGTGCGTCCCTGTGCTTCCTGCCTGTGAAGGAGCGAGGGTGAGCAGGGGTAATAACAGCTTACATCCAGCATGCTGGAGGCCAGGGAGAAGTGTTCTGAGCTGCAGACATTACTGCTGTCCATGTTGTTCTGGGACGTTTCTGTAGGGGCAGATACATCAAATCACATTTTCTAGACCATTTTTATGTAATAAACGTAGTTTAAAATATACATTTTATAAACTTGGGTAGGTCCATATTAATTATCTGGACTGAATTTGTGATACTCTATTTCAGTCTAAATAGTTAAAAAAAGGATTCTTGTTTCTTCAGAGATACTTTAAAACAGCAATGGCCTGCTTTCGCTTCCAGAGCTGAACCGTTCCAGAAGCACCTCCAGAAGGAAGGCCTTGCCTTCAAAGCTGATGTTAAGGGTTAGGGTTAGGGTTAGCTAACCCTAACCCTAACTGAACCTCCAGCAGGAAAGCCTCGCCTTCAAAGCTGATGTTATGGGTTAGGGTTAGGGTTAGCTAACCCTAACCCTAACCCTAACCCAACAACCCTAATACTGTTTTAGGGTTAGTGTTAGGGTTAGCTAACCCATCCCTAACTCTAACTGAACCTCCATCAGGAAGGCCTTGCCTTCAAAGCTGATGTTTCCCAGATGCAAGATGGCCGCCAGCAGCTTGTAGATCTCCCAGCTCTGGCTCTCCCTGAAGGTCAGGACCTTCAGGGCGCCGCCGATGCGGCCGAAGTCTTTGGCGTCGTCCCGACCGTCGCACACGATGCTGCCCCCCTGGTGGACCGGGGAGACGGTTCATAGGGTTAGGGTTAGGGTTAGCTAACCCTAACCCTGGCGGACCGGGGAGACGGTTCATAGGTCAGAGGGTTAACCATCGAAGATGTACACTAACAAATGTACATTTACCAACTGTTTGCCCTGTGACTATGAGTAAGAGCTACAGTTTAAGTATTTATAGGGAAGTATTTTCAGTATGTATGAGATTCGGTTATAATTCACAAAATCTCAATACACAATAACACCTGACAGGACACAAGCAATCAAACATCCAAAGGAGAGTTCCATACCCGAGTGAGGAAATTGTACTCTTTGGCATCTTTCAGACCCAGCTTCTCCCTCTGCTCGGCCGTCAGCCCGGCCAGCATACAGTAGAAGATGTGGAAGTTCCTCTCTGCCTCAGCCTGGAGGGGTCATTAGCATTCAGCCCACATGTTTACCAAAACAATATAGTTAAATAACAGGAAGAATGTTTAATTTCACTCATTATGACGTTTCTTTGACGGCACCAAAGAAAAATGTGTTTTTAATAGACAAGGTTTTGAAAAGCAGAGTAAAATAAAATAAAAGTAAATATCAACCAAATATTAGAGTTTAGTTTTGCTCTGATGGGGGGTTTAACCCGGAGGTCTTGAGTTTAAATACATGTAACGGATGTGACTGGTAAAGGTATGGTATGTGTTATGGATCCTCCATCTTGCTGGCGTATTGAGGGGGGGGGGGGTCCCACCTGGTGACAGACACGGCACTTCTCCAGAAGGTACTGCTCCACCCGTGCCCCCTCGATGGCCCCGTCCTGGTTAAAGGAGATCTCCAGGTACTTCCCGAAGCGGCTGGAGTTGTCATTGCGGATGGTTTTAGCGTTCCCAAAGGCTGGGGGGGAGGGAGGCGTCATGGATCCCAACTCACTAGCTCTATGACGTAACGCCCCGTTTAGTCTTTAATATACTTACTTACTCATTAACGCACAAATTCACTTATTCACTCCATCCCGCCCTCACTCACTCACACGCTAACTCACTCCCTAACTAACAAAACACACCCATACTCAATCACCCACTCATACTCAAACTCATCCCTCCCTCCTTCACTCACTCACTCCCAAACGATTCACTCACTCTATCCTAAAACTCCATGCATCACCCCTCCCCTTGCATGCACTCCTCCTGCCTCTCTGTGATGTACTGAGTGTGTCTGACGGTGCTGTCAGTACTGCAGCGTGTTGCTGACAGTACTGACAGTACTGACAGTACTGCAGCGTGTTGCTGACAGTACTGACAGTACTGACAGTACTGCAGCGTGTTGCTGACAGTACTGACAGTACTGCAGCGTGTTGCTGACAGTACTGACAGTACTGACAGTACTGACAGTACTGACAGTACTGCAGCGTGTTGCTGACAGTACTGACAGTACTGCAGCGTGTTGCTGACAGTACTGCGGTGGTTCTGCTGTGTTAATACCCTCTAGGATGGGGTTCAGTGTGTCTGTCAGTACTGCGGTGGTTCTGCTGTGTTAATACCCTCTAGGATGGGGTTCAGTGTGTCTGTCAGTACTGTGGTGGTTCTGCTGTGTTAATACCCTCTAGGATGGGGTTCAGTGTGTCTGTCAGTACTGTGGTGGTTCTGCTGTGTTAATACCCTCTAGGATGGGGTTCAGTGTGTCTGTCAGTACTGCGGTGGTTCTGCTGTGTTAATACCCTCTAGGATGGGGTTCAGTGTGTCTGTCAGTACTGCGGTGGTGCCTCTGTGTTAAAACCCTCTAGGATGGGGTTCAGTGTGTCTGTCAGTACTGCGGTGGTTCTGCTGTGTTAATACCCTCTAGGATGGGGTTCAGTGTGTCTGTCAGTACTGCGGTGGTTCTGCTGTGTTAATACCCTCTAGGATGGGGTTCAGTGTGTCTGTCAGTACTGCGGTGGTTCTGCTGTGTTAATACCCTCTAGGATGGGGTTCAGTGTGTCTGTCAGTACTGCGGTGGTGCCTCTGTGTTAAAACCCTCTAGGATGGGGTTCAGTGTGTCTGTCAGTACTGCGGTGGTTCTGCTGTGTTAATACCCTCTAGGATGGGGTTCAGTGTGTCTGTCAGTACTGCGGTGGTTCTGCTGTGTTAATACCCTCTAGGATGGGGTTCAGTGTGTCTGTCAGTACTGCGGTGGTTCTGCTGTGTTAATACCCTCTAGGATGGGGTTGGACTCCAGGATCTGCTGCTCCAGGTTGGACCGCCGGCCGCTGATGGCGGCGAGGTACTGGAGGATCAGTTTGGAGCTCTCTGTCTTCCCCGCTCCAGACTCACCACTGAGAGAGAGACAGAGAGAGAGAGAGACACAAACAGACAGACAGACAGACAGAGAGACACAGACAGACACAGACAGAGTGAGTGAGTGAGTGAGTGAGTGAGTGAGTGAGTGAGTGAGTGAGTGAGTGAGTGAGAGAGAGAGAGAGACAGAGAAACAGGATTGGAGAAATAGATATAGACAAGAAAGTGAGTTATCAGTGAATAAGTAACTCTGGTTGTTCTTTCAAGGAAACCAGAAGAAAAACCATTAAAACCGTAATAAAGTGTATCCCCTGACACCCTCATTAAGTGTGTGTACGTGGGTAGGTGTGTGTACGTAAACCCTTCCCTTATACTGGGGTTAAAGGTGTGTGTGTGTGTATGAGCCCTGCCATAACGTTGGTTATTTGTGTGTGTGTGTGTGTGTGTGTGTGTGTGTGTGTGTGTGTGTGTGTGTGTGTGTGACCTGATGATGCAGCACTGGTCGGTGTCGTAGCGCTTCAGGTTGTAGTAGCAGGTGTCGGCGATGGCGAACACGTGAGGGGGAAGCTTGCCCAGCTTCTGTCCGTGGTACAGCTTCACCTGGGGGTGGGACAACAACACACGCACACTGTGTCAGGCCACGCTATCCCACTGGGATGGCTCTCACCCCCAGTCTCAGAGGGCTGTCTGAGGCCACCCTGAATCCTATTGAGTAAGGAATGGAAAACCCTCAACCGGAGAAAGGAAACCTTCAGAAGGAAGCATAAGAAGAGGGGATAAAGGATCCCATTTCACCAGGGTTGGTTAGAAGGGAATGGGAACTGAATGGGCATTCACAAACAAGGTCTACAAGGAAGCTATTTATCCTTAGTTACTTTAGGTTCAGCATGAAAACATAGACAAAAAACATTTCATTGTGAATCAGCTTTTAACGCCCACTTTGTTTTGAAAGGCGCTGTATAAATAAAGATGATCCATATTCATATTCTAGTCCCTAAAGCCTCACCTGTTCTTCGGTGTAGAGGGGCAGGTCTTTGTACGGGTTCACCGCCACCAGAACAGATCCTGTGTACGTCTGTGGTGGTGCAGAGCAGATGTACATGTCACCGTGACGATCAGCCCACATAGAAACACAAAGGTGGCATTCGCCCAGCTTTGGCAAGACAATAACATGTGGTTCCCCTTCTCATCTCTTCCCTATGAATCCATTATGTCACTTTATCATTCTTTTGCCATAGATTGACTTTAGAGCAGATGTTATTATCCAACATGGCTTATTTGTATATATATATAGCTTGATATATTCATAGCTCGAACAGTTAAAGACGATTTCATGATTTCAAACACAAACTCAAACCGAACAGAATAAGAAGAACCATGGCCAACGAGGGATGGTGGGTTTCTCCACCACCCTCTGTGTGTGTGTGTGGACCTACGTAGATGAGGCCCTTCCTGTGTCGGACCAGCAGGTTCCTGAGCAGGCCGGCCTCCGACAGGTCTCCCAGCTGGATCATGTCGTCCACGCCCTCCACCGAAGTGTCGTGCATTGGCCGGGCGGAGGAGGCCTGCTGATCGGCTTTCAGCACGCGCTCCTGGGCGACCAGACACACGCGCTTAGCCTTAACCACTAACCCCTAACCCCAACCCTAACCCTAACCCTTAGCCTTAACCACTAACCCCTAACCCCAACCCTAACCCAGCCCTATGCTCCCACATTTCACTGGGAAATAACCCTAACCCTAACCCTTAGCCTTAACCACTAACCCCTAACCCCAACCCTAACCCTAACCCTTAGCCTTAACCACTAACCCCAACCCTAACCCAGCCCTATGCTCCCACATTTCACTGGGAAATAACCCTAACCCTAACCCTTAGCCTTAACCACTAACCCCTAACCCTAACCCTAACCCAGCCCTATGCTCCCACATTTCACTGGGAAATAACCCTAACCCTAACCCTAACCCAGCCCTATGTTCCCACATTTCACTGGCACCGTCGGATCCTGCCTCACTTGGGCCCGAACATCTTGTCGGAATTGAGCTAGGGTTAGCCCCAACCCTAATGCTGTCTGCTATGCTTTTCATCAAATATTGTGGAAAAAGATTACTCATTAATTTACTATAAAGTGCTTCCAAAAATGATTGTGGGATAGGGTATAAATTGAAGGGAAATATAAGGAACACAAGTGCTAATTTTGAAAATGTCCTCGAAATGTTGGACCATAGGGTTTCATTTTGTGAATAATCTTAGAAATAAGAAAAGATTTAGAAATGTGTGAACATAGGGCTGACCCCATAAAGATAAGCAACCAACAAGCTAACCAAATAACGAACCAACAAACTAACCAACCAACCAACCAACCAACAAGCTAACCAAATAACCAACAAACTAACCAAATAACCAACAAGCTAACCAAATAACCAACAAGCGAACCAAATAACAAACCAACAAGCTAACCAAATAACCAACAAGCTAACCAAATAACCAACCAACAAGCTAACCAAATAACCAACAAGCTAACCAAATAACCAACCAACAAGCTAACCAAATAACCAACAAGCTAACCAAATAACCAACCAACAAGCTAACCAAATAACCAACAAGCTAACCAAATAACCAACCAACAAGCTAACCAAACAACCAACAAGCTAACCAAATAAACAACAAGCTAACCAAATAACCAACAAGTTAACCAAATAACCAACCAACAAGCTAACCAAATAACCAAGAAGCTAACCAAATAACCAACAAGCTGAAAACTGTTCAACCGTATGACCAAGCTTCCACCAACCTGCAGGTAACGCAGTATGTAATGGAAATATATACATGTATATTTACTTCTTCACAGAGAACTGGGTCAAAGCAGTATTCAAGAGAGACACTGTATTTACAAGGAGTTATTTTGCTGTTTTGGTATCTCAAACCACCACACATAGAGACACTCAAACTGGCACACACATATAGACACACTGGCACACACAATCTCTGACACACACACACACACACACACACACACACACACACACACACACACACACACACACTAAGATGGTGTGTGTAGTTACCTTCCCCTCATCGTCCACCAACAGACATTGATTAGAGTCTGCCTTCTTCACCCTGGCCCCAATGGGTACCCCTATTTTGGAGTCCACCCACACCCACTCCCCCTTCAGAAAGACACACAAAGCATGAACATCAGTTACATTATGTTGAATATCACATATAATATAAATATGACGTCAACCTGTTGGCGTCATGAAGCCTTCAAGATAAACCACTGATCAACAATTTCCTTCCTGGCGGCTTATGGTTATTCCATAACTGAATAACTGACTTTTTAAAGGACACCGCTGCAGGAGAAAATATTGAGCAACACCGATGCTGCTTCCTGATCTGTGATCACCAATACTGATCACAGAGCACCCAGTAGTCGTGTTTAACGGTTCAATTCACTCATACGTTGTCAGGACTTACCTTTCTCAGCATCGCCCAGCTTTTCTTATTTCATACAAAGCAGAGGTTGGCTCGGTGGCATAGTCGATCTGTCAGAGATGTGCAGGGAGTGAATGACATCGTTCCAGAAACACATCGATATACATATACAATATACACTCCTGGCAGTGAATGTAAACATGTAGACCGATGAAAAGAACCCAGGAAGATAAAACGCTTCTCCTGCCAATGTCGACTCTAAAATTAATGTTCAAATAATCAAGTTTAACTTCCCAAGTTTCCATTAATCGATGGTCGGGAAACGATGCAAGAATGATTATTGGCACATAATCACCACGCCATGATAGAAGACGGTTTTACCTGACAATCCTTTGAATTTAAATGAATCTCAGATGGTACCTCCAGGAGCCGAGCTGTGGTCTGCTTCCCGTCTGGCAGGAGAGTGAGAGGGCAAAGGCACAGCACAGCTGATAGCACCCACAGATTCTGATCATTTATGGCTCTTTGACTTTGAACTTTCTCAAGCTGCATGAAGAGGGAGGCAGGAGTTGGAAAAGAGAAGAACCCTCTGACTCTACAGTAAACCAGCGGGTCATGGGGTGGGGTGGCGAGCCCCTGGCCCATTGGGGACCCCCTGGCCCAGTGGGGACCCCCTGGTTGGGGTCCTTTTCCTCTGGGTCCACTACAGGTAGACTAGAGTTAAGGGCTGGCTTAGGGGCAGGCCTTGGATTCCAACTTAAAACACCTGAGAAAGGAATTCACATATAAACATATAGAAATGTGAAAATCACTATATATATATATATATATATATATATATATATATATATACATACACAGTATATATATCACTGCTACAGAACACTTACAAACAATGAACGTTGGACATATTTTATCCTTGAAATACAAAATATTCTTACAAATATGAGAACCATGTACTGTACACAAACCGTATAAACATAATAAGGTAGAAAGCAAGAGAGCGCTGTTGGACCTTGGCTGTGACCCTGGTGACACCGACGCCTGGCTCCGTAATAAAACCATAAAGGCGTCTATAAATGAAGATCCAGTAATTGAGGGGTGAGTCTTCCCGGCTTCTCTGGGACAAACTCCAAAGCGTGTTATGCGGTATGCTGATGGATAAGGGTGAGTCTAGGGCGGGGAAGGTACTAGAAACCTAAGGCGAAAGAAAAACATAACTTAAATAAGCTTTGCTACTGGAGCCTCAAGTCAGAGCACGGGCAAACCTGTAGGTCAGAGTGAACAATTAGTGTGATCAAACTATTTCCTATCATCTTTGTATTATCTGGTGTTGTGTACTCAAACATACACGTGTGCATCGATAATGCCAGGACAGACTTTTCACCAGGTAGGCCTGTAAAACATACAGCAACCAGTTCATCTGGTCATTCTATATATAATATAGATGAACTAAATTAACTGGTTGCTGCATTTATTTTTATTATCATTCAGCATGTATTTATGGCCGCGGTAAACCCGGGCCCAGCCACGGTATTGTTCGCCTCATTTGGAGGGTGGACGCCCTCCTGTGCGGACGTGGAAGCAGAGTTTAGTTTACACAGAAGCCTGACCTGCGGATATCCATCGATCAGCGGAAGACGTCAGGGTCGCTCGAGATGGCAGGACTCCTTGAAGAGCGATGCAGCCTACAGCAGTCTGGGGGAGTTCCTGAAGAGATTGCTGTGCAATTCACAATACGTTGTTTATTTATGGTGATCTTTTATTATTTAACTTAAAATTCTACAATTCTACTTAATGTAGGAATGCTCGCTGGTAAATTCAAGTGATACCTCCAACGTTAGTCAAAAATGAGTCAACCAACAAATTAAGATCTTAAAATAATGCATTTACCTAAACGGTTGATGCCGATAATGTTATAATTAAGATTTATAATTAAGAGTACTACCAGCATTAATAAAAGTAAAGGAGTTTCCAATTTAAATACCAAAAGGTGGACCGGGGTCAATGTTGACTTTAATATTAAATCCCAGGAAGTAGACGCACCTACAAACAGACACCGGGTGCCATGGGGATCAGGGTTTCATTTCATAAACAGACACACCCGGATGATAATCAAGAACACATGAGATTCGTCATTTGCCCATTATCTTAAATATACCCTCCCGAAGACGCAGAGGAAGCAATTAATAATTTTAAAACTGTGATGTCAACATGTACGTCACAGGATTACGAATCAATTAAGTTAACATTGCCAGTCGAAAAAAAAAGGATTGCTTCAGTCTTAACAATGAATAAATAAAATACATAAATAAGATAATACATAAGTGAAGAGACAGAGTTCTTGTCCGCAAAGGACAGCTAGTGTCCATGGATTTATTGAACAATTAATGAAGACTGGCGCTGCGTGAAATGATTCTGATGGGTAAATAATCAGTTTGTTTTTGCATAACTCAAGAGAAACAATTTCACACATTTGAAAACCAAGGAAACCTAAAAATGTAAATGAAACAGATGAAAATATATTTGAAGCTTTGAAGATCTATCAATACACATAAACATTTCTCTTTAGCCTTAAAAAAATATTTTAAAATACTGTACTTTAAAATAACGGAAAAAGGTGCTATGAACTGTAACTATGTTTGTAATATATAAAATATCCAGTCTTTACCACAGTCAATGAACATAACAATACTACAAATGTGAAAGGGAATCAACCCAAACCTTGTTCAAATTTAAAAACAAAGATAAAAAAAAGCGGTTAAAATGCCATTCATCTTTGACGGCGAACGTATTTAAGGAGATGAACAACAAAAAAACGGAACCAGTAGAAGTATATTGTGCGGTTGGAACGGCCTGACTTTACGTTCAAGCGCATCAGACAAAGCCTAAATCGTAACTGATGGTTAAGTTTAGCGTGTTGCGTAGATGAATACGTCATCACAGACAGAGAACATTAACAGCTAATTATATTAAGCTGTAGCGCTACCACACACTGAGCTAAGAGCAACCCCCTCCTCCCCAAAATAAATTAGAAAAAAGGCAGTACAAGGAACTCCGGTACACATTAAATACCATGAATCTCAAGGCCTCTTTACAACTTAAAATGACAGTTAACATTTGTCCAAGGCATTTCCTCCACAATAGACACTTAACTTTTAAAGAATTAAAAGAAATGTCTTTATACTCGTGCAAGTCTCTCTAGCCGTCGTCAGACTCCCAGCAGGATCCAACAGATGAACTACATTTGACACACGAAAAATAAGGTAGAGTGAAAAAAAGTCAATACATTCATTATTTAAAGAAATCATTTTTACATTAGGTGGCGGGGTAACTTGAACATGTTGAGTACGAGTCCTTTTAGAAACATAAGAAGCTTATTGAGAACAGCCTGGACCTCAATGTACAAGAAAGAAATCTGAACTTTGACAAGCAAATAAATCCAAAACATCAACTTTCAAATTAAAAGGATTTTTGGTTTCCCGATTACACAGACTTTAAATTGGCACGGACAAATATCCAAAAAGCTGGGATTTCAAATATGATTCTCAAAATGCAAACTTTCTCTGACAGCTGTGTTTTCTGTTTAAAATTTAAATGTCTAAACATTAATCAAAATCAAGTCCAAATCCCCAAATGTTAGGGTCTTCAAACATAAGACCAGATCACATAAAAACCCAACAAGGATTTTAAAAAGGATTATGACCAAAAAAAGTCACTTTGGTTAAAACAGGCCAAGATAATGTGTTAATTAACGCTTTTTCTGGTTTGTTTGAATAAATGTTTGAGTTGCCTTTATACGGTGTATAGAAGCTTGCATGCAAAACATTTATCAGACATTAATGATACTAAGGCCCATTTGGAAAGAAGGCAGATAGGTTGATTTAACTGCCAGCAAGTTAAACAGTAGTTTACTTTACCTTTAACTGCAACTAAACATCTCCCTTATCAAACCATCACATTTTCATCCCTCCTATCCTACTGTTGCTAACATCTAAATCACAACATAAAAACATGTGCAATTCAACGGAGCAAGGTAAAAGCACTCCTATTATTTTCTTTGTATGCTGCACTAGATGTGTCCATGGGATGTCAGTGATGAGGTTACTTGGTCGTTTGTTCTTTAGGCTTCCTTGTCCAGGGGCCTCTTGAGCAAGGCACTGTACTTAAGGGCAGCCTCGTCCGCTCGGAGCTGCACCTCCACCAAGGAGAACACAGAGATCACCTGCAAAGAGGACCAGGGAAGATTGGTTGGATAGGAGATGTTACTGGTCGACAGAAGCACCCCGAAATACCAACAGTATTCTGAAGGCAGAACCAGCAGGAAGCGCTCTCTTTCTCCATCCATCCTCTGTATTAGACTCTCTAACGTCTCTAGAGCTCTCTCTCCATCCATCCTCTGTATTAGACTCTCTAACGTCTCTAGAGCTCTCTCTCCATCCATCCTCTGTATTAGACTCTCTAACGCCCTCTAGAGCAAACTTTCTCAAAGTGTGGCCCCCGGACCACTGGTGGTCCGTGAGCGACCCCTAGTGGTCCGCGAGGTGACAGGTGAAAAATTAAAAAAAAAAAAAATTAATTAAATTAAAAGAAAAAATAATAAATTTTAAAATGTACAATTTCAGTGTTTTCATTTCAGTGTTTCTCAAACTGTCTGTGACATTTATGTAATTTTTTGTGGCATTGTCTGACTTGAGTCGTGCAGTGGACCAGTTTGCGACACCCCAACCGGTTTACGTCAAATGAAGTGTGACCGTGCTGCCGTAACTGTGGGAATGTGACTGTGCAAAGCGGTGTCAAGCCTGGATGTATGGTGCAAACAAGTTACAAATGGATCAGTGGATTAGGACCGGGTCATGCAAAAGAAAAGCAGATAAAAATTCTGACTGGACAGGAAAAGTTGTTGAGTCCCAGGATGTTGGTCCAACGCCCGCGACGTCGCCAAGCAGATCTTCATGAAAGTGAAAAATCCACCGCTAAGGTGCTAAGGCTACTGAGGCTTCATACAAGGTATCCCTCTTGATCGCTAAAGCTGGAAAACCTCATTCAATAGGTGAACATTTAGTTAAACCAGCTGCAAAGGTGATGACCAAACATATTGTTTGGGGGAAAAGCCAGCGACGAAATTAACAGGATTCCTCTTTCCAATGACACCGTCCAGCGGCGCATCAAATCTATGGCTGAAAGCGTGGAAGATCAGCTGGTGACACGTTGGCGCCAAAGCCAGTTCTTCTCACTAGAGCTGGATGAATCCACCGACATTGGGAACGAGGCAAATCTGCTGTGTTTTGTGAGATACATTTATGCCGGTGAAGTGCATGATGACTTTCTTTTCTGCCGTTCCCTGTCGACCCACACCACAGGTGAAGCAGTTTTTCACTCACTCAATGATTTCATTATGACGAATAATCTGGACTGGTCAAGATGTGTCGGCATTTGCACCGACGGTGCAACTGCAATGACAGGAAAGCAGCGATGAACTGCATGACAGAATGCATGATTTGCATGCATGATTTGCAGTGGCTCGCAAAGTTGGCATACTTGCCTGATGTTTCCAGCGCTCTCAATACTTTGAATGTGGCGCTGCAAGGGAAGACCGTCACCATCTTCAATGTCCAAGACAAAATTAAAGCCACACCTATGCAAAATGGAATTATGGCGTGGCCGTCTCGATCGCGGAGAATTCAACAGTTTTCCCACACTTGCTGATTTTCTCCTCACTGCTGAAGAGGACATGGATAGGAGCACAGTTGCAACCTTCAAGCAACATCTGCAAGACCTCCGCTCGCAGCTGGGAATATATTTCCCAGAATTAGACACAAGCTTTGAATGGATCAGAAATCCATTTGGGGACAAAACGCACATTGAGCAAGTCAGTTACAAACCTTCACCAAAAGAGGTTGACAGCCTTGTGGACATTGCATCAGATGGGACACTGAGAAGAACTTTCAGGGAGAAACGATTGACCCACTTTTGGTGTGTGTGTGTGTGGATTGACCGAGCTGGCTGACTCCGCTCTGAAATTGTTGATGCCATTTCCAACCACCTATAACTGAAGTTGGATTTTCATCCCTTGTTGGTCTGAAAACAAAGCAGCGCAACCGGATTAATGTGGACTATGATATGAGACTTAAACTGTCCAGTTTGGAGCAAGACATTGCTTCACTCATGGCCCAGAAAAAAAAGCAGCACCATTCTTCTCATTAAGTAAGATATTGCTTCCTTGAGGGATGGGTTAAATACAAAGAATGTCACTGTACAAGCTGTGTGACAAAAATAAAGTACCTGTATCTTTGGTAAAACTGTCATTTTATGTTGTAATTTGTGAACTGAAGTTGGCATATTGTTTTGGGGCTATTTTGAGTTAGGTGGTCCTTGAGTGTTTTTTTATGGGTTGAGTGGTCCTTGGTCTGAAAAAGTTAGAGAAACACTGCTCTAGAGCTCTCTCTCCATCCATCCTCTGTATTAGACTCTCTAACGTCTCTAGAGCTCTCTCTCCATCCATCCTCTGTACTAGACTAACGTCTCTAGAGCTCTCTCTCCATCCATCCTCTGTATTAGACTCTCTAACGTCTCTAGAGCTCTCTCTCCATCCATCCTCTGTATAAGACTCTCTAACGTCTCTAGAGCTCTCTCTCCATCCATCCTCTCTGTATTAGACTCTCTAACGCCCTCTAGAGCGCCTTTCCGGCATAGATCCCCGTATTTTACTGGGATAACCTTTCAGGCACCGCTAGTGATTTTCACTTTTCACACATGCAGACACGTTTCGCAAGATATCCGTCTGCCACCCTTTCACACTTGGCAGAGCAATGCTGCCGTAGATGGCCGAGGGACAGTCCAGTGCAGGTAAACACTGCATGTATGAAAGGACCCCCCATCCCTCCAGGCGTCCCCCTCACCTGTCGTACGGCAGGTTGTCCCGGGCCCTCCGAGGCCCAGACCAGGGTGATCTCTCCCCTCTTCCCCACCCTGTGGTGCTGGAAGGACTCCAGCCCCACCGTGGACTGGAACACAGACAGACACACAACCGCTAGAATGAGCACAGCCAAACCTCCAACATCACATACATAGCATTACCTCACAGGGACACAAGGACAGACCGACAGAGACACAGGGACAGACCGACAGAGACACAGGGACAGACCGACAGAGACACAGGGACAGACAGACAGAGACACAGGGACAGACCGACAGAGACACAGGGACAGACCGACAGAGACACAGGGACAGACCGACAGAGACACAGGGACAGACCGACAGAGACACAGGGACAGACAGAGACACAGGGACAGACCGACAGAGACACAGGGGCAGACCGACAGAGACAGACAGATCGAGACACAATGACAGACCGACAGAGACACAGTGACAGACCGACAGGGACAGACCGACAGAGACACAGGGACAGACAGAGACACAGGGACAGACCGACAGAGACACAGGGACAGACAGAGACACAGGGACACACAGAGACACAGGGAAAGACCGACAGAGACACAGGGACAGACATAGACACAGGGACAGACAGACCGATAGATGAATTGATATACATTATTGAGGAGATGATTCTAGCCAATGGGACACGAGTAGTGAACTCTGTCCAATGTTCTTTGCCTATGGGGAGAGGGCCGACATTACGGTTTGAACCAACAATACAGCTTCCTGCCTGGCATGAAATGATGAACACACTGCCCCATGTTACCACCAGGGGGCGCAGCTGGGGGACCAGGAGGAGGGTTAGGGTTAGGGTTAGGAGGTGTTACCAGGGGGCGCAGGAGGTGTTACCAGGAGGAGCAATTAGGGGGAGCAGGAGGTGTTACTAGGAGGAGCAGGAGGTGTCACCAGGAGGTGTCACCAGGAGGTGTCACCAGGAGGTGTCACCAGGGGGACCAGGAGGTGTCACCAGGGGGACCAGGAGGTGTCACCAGGAGGTGTCACCAGGGGGACCAGGAGGTGTCACCAGGGGGACCAGGAGGTGTCACCAGGAGGTGTCACCAGGAGGTGTCACCAGGGGGACCAGGAGGTGTCACCAGGAGGTGTCACTAGGGGGACCAGGAGGTGTTACCAGGAGGTGTCACCAGGAGGTGTCACCAGGAGCTCACCTTGCAGTAGATACGTTTCTGCACGCCGTAGCGGAGGACCAGCACGTCAAAGGACTCGTCCAGAACCCCCGACACCATGGCCTCCGAGTCCAGGGGCCCACACTCCTAGAACACACACACACACACACACACACACACACACACACACACACGATTCAGCTCATTGAGAACAACTTCAGTAAGAGACCTCCATAGAACTGCCACCATTATCCTGATCCCAACAACCCTAATACTGTTATCCTAATCCCAACTTCAGTGAATATAATAAAGTGCTATAATCCCCATGACGACACATGTGATAACCATGGCAACGTTTCCCTCACCCTGACGAACACCCCGAAGAAGAGCTCGCTGCTGAGCTCCTGGACTCTCTTGGAGGCCGTCTTCCTGTCGTTGCAGTGAGAGGCCTGCTTCTGGACCGCCTCCCCGCCCAGGGTGAGGGCAGGGCCACAGCCTGGACACACACACTGAGTACCAGCACACACACACACTACACACACACTGAGTACCAGCACACACACACACACACACACACACACTACACACGCACAGAGTACCAGCAAACACACACACACACACTACACACACACTGAGTACCAGCACACACACACTACACACACACTGAGTACCAGCACACACACACACACACACTACACACACACTGAGTACCAGCACACACACACACACACTACACACACACTGAGTACCAGCACACACACACACACACCACAGTGGGGGGTACCTAGAGAGGCGGCCAGCAGCCGGTGCACCACCAGGTCGGGGTAGCGGCGGATGGGGGAGGTGAAGTGCGTGTAGAGCGGCACGTTGAGGGCGTAGTGCTGGAACAGAACCTCGTCCTTCAGGGCCCCCGTGCAGAAGTACAGCGCCATCTGGTGGGGGGGGCACCGGGACACTCAGCTCAAATAACAAACAGACGTCACAGTTCCAAGGAGAGGCTACTGGGGTTAGACTGGGGGTAGACTGGGGGTAGACTGGGGTTAGACTGGGGGTTAGACTGGGGGTTAGACTGGGGTTAGACTGGGGGTTAGACTGGGGTTAGACTGGGGGTTAGACTGGGGGTTAGACTGGGGGTTAGACTGGGGGGTAGACTGGGGGTTAGACTGGGGGTTAGACTGGGGGTAGACTGGGGGTTAGACTGGGGGGTTAGACTGGGGGTTAGACTGGGGGTTAGACTGGGGGGTTAGACTGGGGGTTAGACTGGGGGGTTAGACTGGGGGGTTAGACTGGGGGTTAGACTGGGGGTTAGACTGGGGTTAGACTGGGGGTTAGACTGGGGGTTAGACTGGGGGGTTAGACTGGGGGGTTAGACTGGGGGTTAGACTGGGGGTTAGACTGGGGGTTAGACTGGGGGGTAGACTGGGGGGTAGACTGGGGGGTAGACTGGGGGTTAGACTGGGGGGTTAGACTGGGGGTTAGACTGGGGGTTAGACTGGGGGTTAGACTGGGGGGTTAGACTGGGGGTTAGACTGGGGGTTAGACTGGGGGTTAGACTGGGGGGTAGACTGGGGGGTAGACTGGGGGTTAGACTGGGGTTAGACTGGGGGTTAGACTGGGGGGTAGACTGGGGGGTAGACTGGGGGTGGGTGTGGTCGACCTCTGACCTGCATGGGTTTGGAGCACATCTTGGTGAGCACCTCCTTCCTGGCGCCTGCGTACTCATCGTCCCCCAGGGTGCTCTGCAGACTGGTCTGTGGGGGGGTAGTTAAGACAATAACATAAGCACACCGTGGATCATTGTCCCTCAACATTCTGGGCCAAGACAAACTTTTGATTGCGGGTTTCGGGAATAATTCATCTTCTACTTTGGAATTGCCGTAATAAAAACTGATTTTCATTGAAACCAAAAACCTTTATCTTAAAAGATTACACAGATGCACATCCTCTTATGATCAAAGACATCAGGACATTAAAATCATGATTAACACATTACTTAATGCAGTATTAAAAAAAATTCTAACTCCAACGAACCTATGGTTAATTAACAGTCAACTACTGTCTAGTAACCATTACTTTGCATCAGTTAATGCAGTAATAAGAGTTAGCGTAGGGCTAACCCTGTGATGCTACGCTATAAAGCTCAGTACTGACGTGCAGTAATAAGAGTTAGCGTAGGTCTAACCCTGTGATGCTACGCTATAAAGCTCAGTACTGACGTGCAGTAATAAGAGTTAGCGTAGGGCTAACCCTGTGATGCTACGCTATAAAGCTCAGCACTGACGTGCAGTAATAAGAGTTAGCGTAGGGCTAACCCTGTGATGCTACGCTATAAAGCTCAGCACTGACGTGCAGTAATAAGAGTTAGCGTAGGGCTAACCCTGTGATGCTACGCTATAAAGCTCGGCACTGACGTGCAGTAATACGAGTTAGCGTAGGGCTAACCCTGTGATGCTACGCCATAAAGCTCAGCACTGACGTGCAGTAATGAGAGTTAGCGTAGGGCTAACCCTGTGATGCTACGCCATAAAGCTCAGCACTGACGTGCAGTAATGAGAGTTAGCGTAGGGCTAACCCTGTGATGCTACGCTATAAAGCTCAGCACTGACGTGCAGTAATAAGAGTTAGCATAGGGCTAACCCTGTGATGCTACGCTATAAAGCTCAGCACTGACGTGCAGTAATAAGAGTTAGCGTAGGGCTAACCCTAACCCTAACCCTATAAAGCTCAGCACTGACGTGCAGTAATAAGAGTTAGCGTAGGGCTAACCCTAACCCTAACCCTATAAAGCTCAGCACTGACGTGCAGTAATAAGAGTTAGCGTAGGGCTAACCCTGTGATGCTACGCTATAAAGCTCAGTACTGACGTGCAGTAATGAGAGTTAGCGTAGGGCTAACCCTGTGATGCTACGCTATAAAGCTCAGCACTGACGTGCAGTAATAAGAGTTAGCGTAGGGCTAACCCTAACCCTAACCCTATAAAGCTCAGCACTGACGTGCAGTAATAAGAGTTAGCGTAGGGCTAACCCTGTGATGCTACGCTATAAAGCTCAGTACTGACGTGCAGTGCCCCGGCGGAGGACAGGTCCACGGCCACACCCATCTGGTCACAGAACTCCTGCAGCTCGTCCACCATCTTGGTTTGGGGGGGGGGGTGGCGGCGCAGCAGGGCCTCCTGGGGGAAGGAGCGGTACACCTGGTGGGCCACCGCCATGTTGGCCAGCAGCATGAACTCCTCCACCAGCCTGGAGACGGGAGGAGGGAGGAGGTCAGAGCCTGTACTGTGGAGGAGGAGGAGGAGGAGGAGGAGGAGGAGGAGGAGGAGGAGAACAGAGCCTGTACTGTAGCGCAGGGAGGAGGAGGAGGAGGAGGAGGAGGAGCAGGAAGAGGAAGGAGGTCAGAGCCTGTACTGTAGCGCAGGGAGGAGGAGGAGGAGGAGGAGGAGGAGGAGGAGGAGGAGCAGGAGGAGGAGCAGATCACAGCAGGGTCTCTCATGGTCGTGATAAAGGGTTAGGGTTAGGGTTTACCCTAACTAGGTTAGGGTTAGGGTTTACCCTAACCCTAACCCTTTAGTCTATCACAGCAGGGTCTCTCATGGTCGTGATAAAGCGGTGGTTCCTGTTTTGAGGAAAAGATCAAATCTGTTTGTTTTTTTAAATCCAGAGACGTGATTGGACGAGCCTGGGGAGATGCTGACTCACTTGTTGCTGTCTCGGTACTGGTAGACGTAGCAGCCCTGGGGCATCATGCTCTCCTTGTCCAGGGTGAAGGACAGCTTCAGCTGGGGTTGGGAACAGAGCATTACTCACCAGAGGCAGAGACTATTCATACTGCATGCTGAAATAACTTCTCTGCACCAAAAAGGATTTAAAAAGGTTGAATGTGTAATATCCACCGCTAGGGTCTCTCAATCAAAATGAGAACAAAAGAGTAGTTTGGGGACATTGTGAGTTAGTCGTCTTCACCACCATGGCTGGTAAAACTATCTAAAACTATCTGACTCAGTTCAGGTCACTTCACAAAGTAATGAATAAAAGTTTTACTCGTGACGTTTAGTCACGTTACGTGATTTCATTCTTACAAAAACGCCGCAAGCAATGTTACCTTACGTAATGTTAGCTTATTAACTAACTAACTAATACCCACTCAGCCGCAGCTGACGTTATGAGGCCCCGCCCCTCCAGCCCCGCCCCTCCAGCCCCTCCCCTCCAGCCCCTCCCCTCCAGCCCCTCCCCTCCAGCCCCTCCAGCCCCTCCCCTCCAGCCCCTCCCCTCCCCTCCAGCCCCTCCCCTCCAGCCCCGCCCCTCCCCTCCCCTCCAGCCCCTCCCCTCCCCTCCAGCCCCTCCCCTCCAGCCCCTCCCCTCCCCTCCAGCCCCGCCCCTCCCCTCCAGCCCCTCCCCTCCCCTCCAGCCCCGCCCCTCCAGCCCCTCCCCTCCAGCCCCTCCCCTCCAGCCCCTCCCCTCCCCTCCAGCCCCGCCCCTCCAGCCCCTCCCCTCCAGCCCCTCCCCTCCAGCCCCTCCCCTCCCCTCCAGCCCCTCCCCTCCAGCCCCTCCCCTCCCCTCCAGCCCCTCCCCTCCAGCCCCTCCCCTCCAGCCCCTCCCCTCCCCTCCAGCCCCTCCCCTCCCCTCCAGCCCCTCCCCTCCAGCCCCGCCCACCTGGTCCAGCCGCAGGGCGCCGCCGTCGAAGCGCTGCTGGCGGAGCTGCTGGGCGAGGGCGTGCAGGCGCAGCACGGCCTGGTGGACCTCGTCCAGGGGGTGGTGGGGGTCCGTGGGGGGCAGCTCCCCGGGGGAGAACAGCCTGTCGGGGGCGTCGATCATGCTCTGGGCGTGGTCGTAGCTCAGCTTCACGCAGGAGCGGATCACCGAGCGGCCGAACCATTCGCTGAGGATCTGGGGAGGACGCCACATGAGCAGCCTCTACAGTGACTCACGATAAGGCGTCACATGACCAGCCTCTACAGTGACTCACGATAAGGCGTCACATGACCAGCCTCTACAGTGACTCACGATAAGGCGTCACATGACCAGGCTTTACAGTGACTCACGATAAGGCGTCACATGACCAGCCTCTACAGTGACTCACGATAAGGCGTCACATGACCAGCCTCTACAGTGACTCACGATAAGGCGTCACATGACCAGCCTCTACAGTGACTCACGATAAGGCGTCACATGACCAGGCTTTACAGTGACTCACGATAAGGCGTCACATGACCAGCCTCTACAGTGACTCACGATAAGGCGTCACATGACCAGCCTCTACAGTGACTCACGATAAGGCGTCACATGACCAGCCTCTACAGTGACTCACGATAAGGCGTCACATGACCAGCCTCTACAGTGACTCACGATAAGGCGTCACATGACCAGCCTCTACAGTGACTCACGATAAGGCGTCACATGACCAGCCTCTACAGTGACTCACGATAAGGCGTCACATGACCAGCCTCTACAGTGACTCACGATAAGGCGTCACATGACCAGCCTCTACAGTGACTCACGATAAGGCGTCACATGACCAGCCTCTACAGTGACTCACGATAAGGCGTCACATGACCAGCCTCTACAGTGACTCACGAGTCAATGTGCATCCGACCGGGAGGAGACAACCCTAACAGGTGTGAGAATCCTTAGAGCACAGACATTTCATAAGCAAAGCAACTGCTTCTTTGTACTATAATATAGAAGCAAGAGACCGAGAACATGAACATAAATGCTTATTATGGGATGGCGGTGTGAGGGGGTTCTCACCTTGCCCTGGGGGCTGAGGGTCCAGACCACAGAGAAGGTGAGGCGGTCGGTGAGCGGGTTCAAACTGCACAGCTCCTCACACAGCAGCCGGGGCAGCATGGGGATCACCTGGAGCACACAGCACCCCCCCTCAGTGAACCACTCCTCCCTGGGGGGGCAGTGGTGCCTTGAGGCAGGCCTCAAGGCACCACTTCCCTGGAGCCTCTCGGGCTCCTAATGGTTTCACCCCCCCGGTTATTAAGGTACAGGTGGTATGACCGGTGAAGTTTCATTGGGACGGTACAGGGGCGAACCTGTACCGAAAGGAACCTTCTGGACCATGTACACGCTGGTACAGGAGACTAACCTTCTGGACCATGCACACGCTGGTACAGGAGACTCACCTTCTGGACCATGCACACGCTGGTACAGGAGACTAACCTTCTGGACCATGTGCACGCTGGTACAGGAGACTCACCTTCTGGACCATGCACACGCTGGTACAGGAGACTAACCTTCTGGACCATGTGCACGCTGGTACAGGAGACTCACCTTCTGGACCATGTACACGCTGGTACAGGGAGACTCACCTTCTGGACCATGCACACGCTGGTACAGGGAGACTCACCTTCTGGACCATGTACACGCTGGTGGCTCTCTGGCTGGCGACGGCGTCCAGCGCGTTCCCCTCCTCCACGAAGTAGCTGACGTCTGCGATGTGCACGCCCACCTCGAAGTTACCTGCGGTCGCACAGTTAACCATTTAACAAAAATACTCACGCAGAAAACACAGATACTGAGATAAAAGAAAAGCCCAAATAATAGCAACAGTCAGTTAACCGGGAAATAATGGCCAGGTAACATCCAAGGCACAGCAAAGTCAGAGCCAGGTCATATCCATGAAACACCCAAGTAGCATCCAAAAAACATCTAAGTGACATCCAAGTAACCCCATCCATGATCAGCCAAATAACATCCAAGTTCCATGGCGGGAACGCAAAGTAGCGTCCAACCGAAGCAGGCGAGCGGCCCAACGGCTCACCGTCCGGCAGCTGTTTGCAGGACAGGGCGTCGTCCAGGTCTCTGGCGGTGGCGGGGTCGATGGTGAAGATGCACTCCTCCCTACAGACCATCAACAGAGTGAACCCAGAGGGGACCTTTACTGGGAGGCCTGGTATGGGTCCATGCTAATAGACGGGTTGAGTGAAGCGTGGAGTGTGGACCTCCAGAGGGGTCTCACCGCAGGTCCTTCCTCCGGCTCAGCTCCTCGGGGGGGATGCTCCAGGGCAGGGCCTTTGGCAGGCAGTCCAGGACCACGTCGGGGAACTCGGAGAAGTCCACGTCGTACTCTATCAGGATGCCCTCCGTCTCGGGCTCGATCTCTCCGGCCTGGCCCAGGCTCTTAGCCAGACAGCTGGGAGGGAGAGAGACAGATAAGGAGAGAGAGACACACAGAGAGACAGACAGAGAGCCTTCACTAGCTTGTTGGATGATCTAAATTAAGCAGAAGGTTCTTCCTGTCTTGCCAAATGCAATTTGATTAGGGCTGGGTAAAAAAATCAATTTACTCGATTTTGGATCAATTTCATTAAATTGTGCAATATCGATTCATAGGGCATGAGATAGATTTTTTATTTTTTTTTGTTTTGTTACCATTATTATTATTATTGCACTTTAATAAACAATGCCTTAATGCAAATTGCAGTGACGGAAAGTTGTAGTTCAAGTACAGTTTCACTTGTAATTCCTTTCTAATTTCAAAATTGAACTTTTGAGACTTGAGACAGTTTTTTTTTTTTTTACAGCTCAACTTTAAACTGTCCAATTAACAAGTTTGCACTTAAAACCTGAGAAAACCTTAAGAGCATATTGAATCAAATCGTGATTAATCGATTCAGAACCTTCCGAAATCGAATCGATTTAGGAAATTGGCCACGATACCCAGGCCTAAATGTGATCCTGGTATGTTTTGGTGCTGATATCCAGACTTATTTATATTATTATCAATTAGTTATCTACCAAATTCATCAGTTGAAAATTGCCTTGGCACCCAACTCTTTCATCTCAATGGCAATGGGTTTATTTTTGGTCTCTAAGCCACAAACCCACAAACACATTCAAACACAGCCATGCTAAATAAAACAATAACTAAGGTAACAAAACCAACCCCTTAACAGAAAGGGTCAGGTCAGGGTTAGGGTCAAGGTCAGGGTCAGGGTTAGGGTCAGGTCAGGGTCAGGGTCAAGGTCAGGGTCAAGGTCAGGGTTGGGTTAACCCTCCTCCTCCACCCTCTCCTCCTCCACCCCCCCTCCACCTCTCCCTCCACCCTCCACCCCTCCACCCTTCCACCCTCCTCCACCTCCCCTCCTCCTCCACCCTCCCTCCCCTCCTCCTCCTCACTCCCCTCTCCTCCTCCTCCTCCACCCCTCTCCTCCCCTCCTCCTCCTCCACCCCATCCTCCTCCCCCCTCCTCCACCCCCCTCCCCTCCCCTCCACCCTCCCCTCCACCCTCTCCTCCTCCACCCTCTCCCTCCCTCCCCTCCACCCTCCCCCCTCCTCCACCCCCTCCACCCTCCCCCCCTCTCCACCCTCCCTCCTCCACCTCTCCTCCTCCACCCCCCTCTCCACCCTCCTCTCCTCCTCCACCCCCCTCTCCTCCTCTCCTCCTCCTCCACCACCCCCCTCCTCCCTCCACCCTCTCCTCCTCCACCCCCTCTCCTCCTCCCCTCCTCCTCCACCCTCTCCTCCTCCACCCCCCTCTCCCTCCTCCCCTCCTCCTCCACCCCCTCTCCACCCTCTCCTCCTCCACCCCCCTCTCCCCCCTCCCCTCCTCCTCCCCTCCTCCTCCACCCCCCTCTCCACCCTCCCCTCCTCCTCCACCCCCTCCTCCTCCTCCACCCCCCTCTCCACCCTCCTCTCCTCCTCCACCCCTCTCCACCCTCTCCCCTCCCTCCTCCACCCCCTCCTCCTCCTCTCCACCCTCCTCTCCTCCTCCACCCCCTCCTCCTCCTCCACCCTCTCCTCCTCCCCTCCTCCTCCACCCTCCCCCCCTCCTCCACCCTCCCCTCCACCCTCTCCTCCTCCACCCCCTCCTCCTCCTCCACCCTCCCCTCCTCCTCCACCCCCCCCTCCCCCCCTCCTCCACCCCCCCTCTCCACCCTCTCCTCCTCCACCCCCCTCTCCTCCTCCACCCCCCTCTCCACCCCCTCCTCCTCCTCCACCCCTCTCCTCCTCCCCTCCTCCACCCTCCCCCCCTCCCCTCCTCCACCCCCCTCTCCACCCTCCTCTCCTCCTCCACCCCCTCCTCCTCCTCCACCCTCTCCTCCTCCACCCCCCTCTCCCCCCTCCCCTCCTCCTCCCCTCCTCCTCCACCCCCCTCTCCACCCTCCCCTCCTCTCCTCCTCCACCCCCTCTTCCTCCTCCACCCTCTCCTCCTCCTCCCTCTCCTCCTCCCCTCCTCCTCCACCCTCCCCCCCTCCTCCACCCTCTCCTCCTCCACCCTCTCCTCCTCCCCTCCTCCTCCACCCCCCCTCCCCTCCTCCTCCTCCTCCTCCTCCACCCTCCCCCCCCCCCCTCTCCACCCTCTCCTCCTCCACCCTCCCCCCCCCCCCTCTCCACCCTCCTCTCCTCCTCCTCCCCTCTCCACCCTCCTCTCCTCCTCCTCCACCCTCTCCTCCTCCACCCCCCCTCCCCTCCTCCTCCACCCTCCCCCCCTCCTCCTCCACCCTCCCCCCTCCTCCACCCACCCTTCGGCGAAGCTGCTGTCCTCGGCCCAGCTGGTGATGCGGCAGATGAACAGGATGTTGTCGTAGTCAGCGGGCCGCGAGCTGAAGTCAGGGGGGCAGTCGGCCAGCGGGACGTTGATGCGCGGCACGCGGTGGTCCACCGGGGAGAACTTGGCGAAGGGCAGGTCTGGCAGGAACTTGAGGAACCCGGTGACGGCCCGGGAGTGCTTCCGCTCCACGATGTACACCACCTGCCGCCGCGGGAGGACAGAGGTCAGAGGTCAGAGCACCGCCCTGAGGGCGGACCTCCTCTGGGCCAGCACAGGGCGGCCATCGGGGTTCCATCTTGGCCGCTAAGGGAACAAGGCCCAGTGTATTGGAATGAACACTAATGGGGTTAGGGTATTAGTTAGGCTAACGAACACTAATGGGGTTAGGGTTAGGGTATTAGTTAGGCTAACGAACACTAATGGGGTTAGGGTTAGGGTATTAGTTAGGCTAACGAACACTAATGGGGTTAGGGTTAGGGTATTAGTTAGGCTAACGAACACTAATGGGGTTAGGGTTAGGGTATTAGTTAGGCTAATGAACACTAATGGGGTTAGGGTATTAGTTAGGCTAACGAACACTAATAAGGTTAGGGTTAGGGTATTAGTTAGGCTATTAAACACTAATGGGGTTAGGGTTAGGGTATTAGTTAGGCTAACGAACACTAATGGGGTTAGGGTTAGGGTATTAGTTAGGCTAACGAACACTAATGGGGTTAGGGTTAGGGTATTAGTTAGGCTAACGAACACTAATGGGGTTAGGGTTAGGGTATTAGTTAGGCTAACGAACACTAATGGGGTTAGGGTTAGGGTATAAGTTAGGCTAACGAACACTAATGGGGTTAGGGTTAGGGTATTAGTTAGGCTAATGAACACTAATGGGGTTAGGGTATTAGTTAGGCTAACGAACACTAATAAGGTTAGGGTTAGGGTATTAGTTAGGCTATTAAACACTAATGGGGTTAGGGTTAGGGTATTAGTTAGGCTAATAAACACTAATGGGGTTAGGGTATTAGTTAGGCTAATGAACACTAATGGGGTTAGGGTTAGGGTATTAGTTAGGCTAATGAACACTAATGGGATTAGGGTTAGGGAATTAGTTAGGCTAATGAACACTAATGGGGTTAGGGTATTAGTTAGGCTAATAAACACTAATGGGGTTAGGGCATTAGTTAGGCTAATGAACACTAATGGGGTTAGGGTTAGGGTATTAGCTAGGCTAATGAACACTAATGGGGTTATGGTTAGGGTATTAGTTAGGCTAATAAACACTAATGGGGTTAGGGTATTAGTTAGGCTAACGAACACTAATAAGGTTAGGGTTAGGGTATTAGTTAGGCTATTAAACACTAATGGGGTTAGGGTTAGGGTATTAGTTAGGCTAATAAACACTAATGGGGTTAGGGTATTAGTTAGGCTAATGAACACTAATGGGGTTAGGGTTAGGGTATTAGTTAGGCTAATGAACACTAATGGGATTAGGGTTAGGGAATTAGTTAGGCTAATGAACACTAATGGGGTTAGGGTATTAGTTAGGCTAATAAACACTAATGGGGTTAGGGCATTAGTTAGGCTAATGAACACTAATGGGGTTAGGGTTAGGGAATTAGTTAGGCTAATGAACACTAATGGGGTTAGGGTATTAGTTAGGCTAATAAACACTAATGGGGTTAGGGCATTAGTTAGGCTAATGAACACTAATGGGGTTAGGGTTAGGGTATTAGCTAGGCTAATGAACACTAATGGGGTTATGGTTAGGGTATTAGTTAGGCTAATAAACACTAATGGGGTTAGGGTATTAGTTAGGCTAATGAACACTAATGGGGTTAGGGTTAGGGTATTAGCTAGGCTAATGAACACTAATGGGGTTAGGGTTAGGGTATTAGTTAAAGGACAGTGATTCCCCTCCAATATATATATATATATATATATAAAAAAACTCCTAAAATGTAATTACAACCGAGAACAAAAAAACATTGCGTGCTGTAGTAGGCTAGTTAAAATGTTTCACTGATCTGCATGTGCAAATCATGATCTGCACTCATTCGTCAAACAAATTGACATTGGCGCACAAGGCTAATTTGCATACGTGCACAGGACTGGCTGGCTCCGCAAGGCAAATAATGGAACATATCTATCTATCTATCTATCTATCTATCTATCTATCTATCTATCTATCTATCTATCAATACGTGTCTAGTTTTAATGTGATGTATTTTGTGTATGTCCAGTCAGACCTGTCTCCCTTGTTCTGTGTGGTCTTGTAGGCTACTGTCCAGTGTGAGCCGAATCACCTAAATGAATTACTGACGATTTGTGTTGTTTGGTATTAATAAAGACTTGACTAGGCTATCTATCTATCTAGACTATTTAATTAAAAATGATTCACCTCAGGCTCCGTGAATAGTGGGGTATAGCGGGAATAGAGGGATAAAAGACAAGAGATATATCCCTTGTCACTCATCCCTCGTCTTGTCGATTAGTTTGTGTATGTGACGATTTCGAAAACGTGTTTTGTTTAAAGCATGACTACACGCGATTGGTTGGTTAGATTGGTGGTATGGAGAGCAAATGAAAATGATTCCCGCTTAAATACGAACGTTCTAGATCGCAATTATTTTCTATAAATACTCCCGCTTATCATCACTTTGTATCAAAATCACTATGGATGTTGCACTCATTAACTATTGAACACAAAACAGAAAACACAGCTGTCACTGATATAGTGTTTCACTTCTTATGACAAATGTACTTATTGTAAGTCGCTTTGGATAAAAGCGTCTGCTAAATGGTCATTTGTCAGCTGTCTATCCTCTCTCTATCCTATTATTCCTTTGCACAACGTATGTATTTTCGATATTTGAAAACGATATCGTCCCATTCAGAGCAAGGAAGATTAGTATGCTAGGATCTCGGTAAATCGCGCATATTTTACAATAATCTCAAACGTTTCATTAACTCACACACCAGACCAACCAACCAACCACGCGACACCTCCGCCCAGGCCAGAGCCTTTTTGTTGCGATCTCTGAAATGAAAAAGGCTCGGATCGCACAACACCGGCTGCCCAGTTACAGCCGCGATAATTTTGTTCAGTCGGCATTTTGTACAGTCAGTAGGAACCAAAAAAGTAGTTAGGAACCAAAGTGCCGGTGTTCGGTGTTCCCTGGGATCCACGCAAGCAAAGAGCGTCTACATCCCGATTGGCTGTCAGTGTTTTGCCGCTGAAACGCGTCATAGTAATTTGCATAAAGTTCAGCCGTCTTCAACTTTTTTCGCTCGCTCACCCTTTGCCGCTGGTAGCGTTAGACGCTTGTGTTACTTTGGTTGCTCTTGCACATAGAAAGTGAATGACTTCCGGTGATTTGGCAGCTCAATTCGCTTTTGGTGAGAACGCACAGTTAGGGTTAGGGTATTAGTTAGGCTAATGAACACTAATGGGGTTAGGGTTAGGGTATTAGTTAGGCTAATGAACACTAATGGGGTTAGGGTTAGGGTATTAGTTAGGCTAATGAACACTAATGGGGTTAGGGTTAGGGTATTAGTTAGGCTAATGAACACTAATGGGGTTAGGGTTAGGTAATTAGGGTATTAGTTAGACTAATGAACACTAATGGGGTTAGGGTTAGGTAATTAGGGCATTAGTTAGGCTAATGAACACTAATGGGGTTAGGGTTAGGTAATTAGGGCATTAGTTAGGCTAATGAACACTAATGGGGTTAGGGTTAGGTAATTAGGGTTTTAGTTAGGCTAATCAACAGTAATGGGGTTAGGGTTAGGGTTAGTAATTAGGGTATTAGTTAGGCTAATGAACACTAATGGGGTTGTCTATTTGGATGGAGAGGAAAGCCAACCGAAGGCGAAGGAAAGTGCATACAGCAAGAGGGATCTGGTGGTGGCGGTTCCACCAATTGTTTTTTAAAGATCCCTATGATTCCCTAAACTTCAAACACTTTGCCTCAACGTCAACTATTTCAAACCCAATAACATCTCCAACCTGGAACCTATGTTACTATATAGCCGCGCTTGACCATCCTGGATCTAGAACATAACAACTTTATGGCTCCCAATGCATCATGGGAATTACCAACAGAAAGATCCATCTATAGTTATGCCTACTTTGGCCGTCCGTTGGAGGACTTCCCCGTCAGAGCTCAGGTCCTCCAGTGCTCTGGCCCGCTTGCCATTCTCTGGGAGGAGAAGAAGAACACAAACCAGAACGAGGGGATCAAACTAAATAACACGATAGGGAACGGGAACCCATCGATAGCGAACGGGAACCAAAGAACAGAAAAGCGGACAAAAAGAAAGAACAATGTCAGCCAATTGCAACCCAGACTGAGTGGGCACTGAATATGTGGTCAGAACAGTCTCATTAATAATGATTGCACAGAGAAGGATTCACAAGTGCATTTTGTGATTTATATATAAATGACTCTTCTCACAAATACATTTCAATGCGCACACAAATGGATATCGGTATGTATAAATGTAAAATAAATCCATAAACAAAAATAAGTTTCACAAACACATTTCTGATCCACACACAAATGTGTCTTGTTTTAAATAAATGTAATATAAATCCATAAATATATTAATTTAAAAGATATTTGCAATTTTCTCAAAATGTGTTTGGATGTTGTTACATTTATATACAAACTGTTAAACTTGAATTAACAAGACGCTTTTCATTTGTAAACTTGTTTGCATTTGTGTGTGAACTGATCTGTATTTATATGTGGATTTTTGAGACTCTCCTGACGTGGCTGGATTCACAAATGCATTTTTTTCAACAAGGAACTCTCTGTAGCCAATCACATGACTACAGTGACTGGGTCTTTAGATTGTCGGTGCCGTTTACTACTTTAACGGCACCGACAATCCCAAACCCAGTCGGAACTAGATGGAAAAAGTGTGAAGTTCAAAACGTGACGCAGCTTTGACTTCTTCGCCACATAGAGATTATTATGTACGATCATTCAAAAGCCTCGTTATTTCCCATAGACATTTGACCGAGGGAACCGGGAGGCTCGGAGGCTGGACTTATTCTTCAGAGGTCGGGACTGCAGTCATGTGATTGGCTGAAAACAAGGGAGGCATCTGATTGGCTACAGAGAGTTCCTTGTTGAAAAAATGCATTTGTGAATCCAGCCACGTCAGGAGAGTCTCAAAAATCCACATATAAATACAGACCAGTTCACACACAAATGCAAACAAGTTTACAATTGAAAAGCGTCTTGTTAATTCAAGTTTAACAGTTTGTATATAAATGTAACATCAAAATACATTTTTTATGAAAATTGCAAAAAAAAAAATGTAATTAATATATTTATGGATTAATATTACATTTATTTAAAATAAGACACATTTGTGTGTGGATCAGAAATGTGTTTGTGAAACTTATTTTTGATTATGGGTTTATTTTACATTTATACATACCAATATCCATTTGTGTGTGCATTGAAATGTATTTGTGAGAAGAGTCATTTATATATAAATCACAAAATGCATTTGTGAATCCTTCTGTGCATTCATTATTAATGAGACTGTTCTGACCCCATACTGAACAACAACAACCAATACATTTACCAATGGGCTGCCTCCTTTTGTGTCATAGATCCAAAATGGCGGAGGATTCAACCGGTACCTGAAGCTGCCCCCCCGCCTGTACCTGTGGCCCCGAGGCCGAGCGCCTCCACCCTGGCGGGCAGGTCGTCCCCGTCGCTGTACTGGTCCTCCACGACCACGTCGGACCCGGGGGGGGGAGCGACCCTCTTCTGCTGTGGTGACTTCCTGCGCTGCAGGGCCTTTCCCGCCTGGGGCTCTGACTCACTGCTCACCTCACAGTCCGTGTCCGACTTCACCACCTGCAGGCGGACCGGAACGGGGCGTGGGGTGAGGGGGGTAGTGTAGGAGTTAGGGTGTTCCAGCCCAAAAGGGTCGGGGTTTGATGCCCAATGTCCACAGTCTACCTACGAGATCCCCCCCCCCCCCCCCCCGCTGCTGAAGGATGTGTGTCTGAGTTCACAGAATCTGCTCAACATTGTTCCCCGTCCCTCTTTGTAGCGCAGCACGGAAATCACATCAACGTTTGAGATTACTTCACTTCTGCTCAAGGTACAAAACTATGAACTATTAAAAAAATGTGTTGCAATTAACACCACATCCAAAGCATATGAAACCAAGTCATGCCATGAACTGACGCTTCAACGACAGATTAATACCTACTATACGTAACTATACCATAAACATGTCTGCTGGGACCCCGTAACCCCACAGCTGGGGCCCCCCAGGGCCTGTTCTCTGCTGGGGCCCCAGGGCCTGTTCTCTGTGGCCCCCCAGGCCCTGTTCTCTGCTGGGGCCCCCAGGGTCTGTATTCTGTGGCCCCCCAGGGTCTGTATTCTGTGGCCCCCCAGGGCCTGTACTTTGTGGCCCCCCAGGGCCTGTTCTCTGCTGGGGCCCCCAGGGCCGTACCTTCCACTGCTCTCGGGGGAGGAGCTGCACCACCACCACGTCTCCGTTCAGGGCCCGGTTCCGGGACACGATGCCGTCCAGGAATATGTCTCTCAATCCGTCCTGTAGAACGCAAGTTATTATTTTCAGCTTAGGTCGTTTTTGACATGAAACAAAACGTTTTGTTGTGTAATGTGAGACATTTATAATAGTTATCAATATCTCTAGGTGTAAGAAATGAACAATCTAATAGTAATTTACTCATTAGTAAATGAGAAGGTAATTAGAAGGCAGGAACTCACGGGAGAGGGGATGAAGGCATCATTGTAATTCTTCGGGTTGATTCTCAGTGGGCCCTGGGGGGCAAAGAATATAAAATATTACCTTTGTACACTTAGTACATCTTTTTAGACCAATACATGACAAACCCATGCAACAGCTGTGTAGTCTCAAAGTTTAACTGGAATGTACAGATTACAGCAAAACCTACCACACACGTTTAGTTTACTCAACCCATGCTGGACGGATGCTGGTTTTCCAACAAAGCCACAGCCAGGACGGTGTTCTTCCAACCTTACCTGGAGCAGCTCTCCTCTCTTCAGCCCTTGGGAGACGACCTCGTGGCTCATGTAGGCCTCAAACACCTGCTTCTTGAAGCCCCTGCCTCCTCGGTTCTTCATGTTCTTATCGCTGGGGGAGTTCCCTGGAGTGGAGGAAGAGTAAAACAAAAACTACCATTGCTGTCCAGACAGAAGACAAACAAGACATAATTCAGGTTAGTCTAGCGGCTAAGGGGATTTAATTACCATCCTAAATAATTTAATTAATAAATACTGGGTTGTATTCGCCATTTCTGCTGTGAACCTGCCAGCATCATTCATGTAACCCCTAATAAAAAAACATCTCACTGTGCGTCGCCTTCGATAAAACAACTCAAATGTAACCCTAAACGCATGATGAGTTGTGTTTATGGGCTGACTGGATCCAGAATCAGGTGGATATCTAGCCTTGAGTTTACCTTGAGGTTTCTGCACGTGTTTGGCTTTACCCAGAGGGGTCTTGGGGCTCGAGACCGCAGCGCCCCGGTTGTCCTCCACCAAATTCTTCTGCTGCTGCCTCTTCCTCTTCTCCTGATCCTGAGCGACCGCGTTGGGCTGGAGGAGGGGGGAGTGGGCGTCCAGCTGGTGGGGAGAGTCTCTGTGGGGGCCTTTGTTTCTCTTTGGCTGCCTCTGCTGCTGCTGCGGCTTGGCGTCCGAGGGTTTGTGGGAGGACTCCTCAGCTGAGTCCACGTCCCCGTCGTGGCTGGTGGCCGTGTCCCGCCGCCGCCCGCGCCGCTCGCCCACCCCCTGCTTCCTGTCCACGTCCTGCGGCGGCAGTGCCCCGCCGCCAACGCCTCGCCCGTTCAGCTTCTCCATGTACAGAGACAGCGCGCTGTCCTCACACCTGCCCTTAGCGGAGCAGGGGGAGAAGTCGCTGGAGTCCGAGAAGTCGACGGCGGCGGCCTGGGTGCGGCCTTTGGGTGCGTGTGGAATGTCCACGCGCTCGCTGTGGGTCTGCGTGAAGGGCGGGGCGGGGCCGTTGTCGTCCGCCTGCGTGGGGGACTCCTGAACGTACTGCTCCAGATAGGTCCTGAACTTGCTGCTCTGGTGTTGACCCAGGAGGCGCGCGTAGGCGTCTTTCTGAGGGGGGGTGCTCGACTGATTAGGGCTGCGCTTCGAGGGCTTGCGTCGCCGGTCAACCCTCTTGGATTGGAGGGGAGAATCCATGGGGCAGTCCTTGGATTATATCTGAAAAAATACCATTGTAACCAAGTCACATAACAGGATAACAATAAGACGAATGACATAAGACACATACACAATTAAACAGAGTTCCATCCTAGTTATAACAAGGTGAAAATATAATGAACCCAATGATTCATCTCAATATTTCAAATAAGCTACACAAAAGGTTGGCTGCGCACTTGTTAAAAACAAACTGCGGCTTCAAAGTGCTAGGCCATGAAATAAACCCTGGCGGTAGATGACCTAGTCTCCGTGTCATGGTTTTAGTAGCTTCGTAAACATTGTCACACATCCCGCATTGTAAACAAAAGGTCCAAATCTGTCAGTACTTATGGTGGTTTTACTAAATGCACTGGTTATTTAGAACCACCAGTTCGGTGACGGGTTAAAATTAGACACAAGATGCTGCGGGACGAAAACACAACATCTTTTTCATTTTAAAAGTATAGAAATATAGACGAATCTGGCTCAAGGTGAGATATTGTTCATACACGTGATTTGTTTATTACCTTTCACTGGGAAGAACTGGATGCAGATTTAAATGGTCAAATGTGCACTGGTAACTGCTGGCGAAAATGTTCTTCTTGCTTGCTTTGAAGCGTCGAACAACAACGACAGTGTTGCATTACTGCCATCTGCTGGCAGAGAGTGGAACCGTTTGGATTTACATGATAAAATAAACACATGCGTGTATGTTTTTACTAATGTGACGTTTTTAATACGATATGTAACTCCCACTCTATGAGTGATTTTTTTAAACGACGAAAAAAATCTCTCAGTTGATTTATTTAAATGTTTCTTTATTATTATATCAGCGATATTTTCCTTTCTGTGTTGCTTTATTTCGATACATTTCAACACAAGCGGAAACGTCAAAAATAGACCAAATGAGGACAAAAATCTGAGCGGCAGGAACCTTTGTGCAGGTTCCGGTCGGCTTTACCGTGCAGCTTCTGCACCCTATGGACCTTGAAGCACTGATTGGCATGTGCGCGAGTCTGTTCCGGCCCACGCACAGCTTCCTCTCCGCAGCCTTAACGTATGCTGTTCATTGTCCTTTAGAATGGCAGACCACTGAATAGTGTGTACAGAGTATTTTCATTATGGCGCTGACGTCACAAGATTATGAACCCATCACACCGCTGTATCGATTCGATGATCAGTTTTACCACATAATGGGTCGTAGCCAGGATATATTACTGTGGAGGACAGCTCGGGCCAGTCTTATATTTGGGGTGCGCTTGATTGTCGACGGGGGGTATTTTAAGTGCAATATTTATTCATAACGTCAAAATATGACACTTTTAATAAGAACAATAGGTCAAAGTTAGATCAAACTAATAGTCCATATATTTCATTTTAGACCGTTTCCGTTCAGGATATATATATTTTTTTCATACTCGGGGGGCCAGCGGGGGGGCCAACCTCTGACCAGGGGGGGTTGTGGCACCCCCTGGACCTCATGTGGCTACGCCCCTGGGCTTCCCTCCAGCACCGGCAATTACATTTTTTATATCTATCGATCTAGACAGAGAGAGAGACAGGGTTAATCAGAGTGGGGAGAGAGAAAGAGAGGGAGGGTGAATGTGGAGAGAAAACTCGGGAGCAAGGAATTGAGACACACACAGTGGAAGAGACAAGCAGAGCTTCTGAGGAGAGGGAGAGAGACAAGTGGAAGAGAGGAAGAGAAAGAGAGAGGAAAAGAAGAGGGGGCGAGGCTTCTGTCTTAGTATGTCTTCTTCTTCTTAGTGTTAGAATCCCTGTGTTCTCCTCAGCACGTATTCACCAAGCCAGAAGGAACTGATTCATCAATTAGATTGTTCAACCATAGAAATACTATATCAAGGGACTACTGATGCTGTCTGGGCCTTTTCACAATGAATGAAGCTCTAGAAGCTCCAGATCACCAATATCCATCGTTGATATTTTGTTGCCAACCGGATGTATTCTAACCCCTATCTTCCAACTGGCCGGTATCATGTATGCATCACATCATATAGTAAAGGATATCGGTTCCAAAGTACTGGTCTTTAAATTCCAGCGGGAGGACGACAGCACATTCCCGGACATCGCTGTGGCTTGTGGTTCCAGTCCCTGGGGGGTAGTGGGTAGTGGGAGGGAGAGGGCGGGGGTTTCCAACCAAAGTCTTTTTCAAAAAGTCTTTATCGATGTACAGTGGAAAGATTTATACATTTTTTAAACATAACGGGTGTCAGAAAGATGACAAAGACTCATCGTTTACTGTAAAGTAGAATACGACCAGCTGCCCTTCCTGGCAGGCAAGTGGATATGTGTCTGCGCGCACGTCTGCAGTGGTGTGTGTGTGCACTCGTGTGCGAGTCCGATATGTTTGTGCGCGCGTGTGTGTATGTGTGTGTGTTTGCACGCCAGATTTAAGGCTGTCAACACAAGTGTGCTTCAAACCCGATTGAGAGGATGATTCTGCTACACTTTATCGTACAGTGATGGTAATGATATTCTAACCTTTGGGCCTATGACCTTCGTTTCTGCTCTGATTGATGTAACCCATACCACTTCATTCAACACCTACTGCACTGAAAAGAGGGAGGATCCCTCTATTGTATATGTTATCATGATTCCTCCCTTGGATGTAGGGTAGGGTAGGGCCCTTTAGAGGGCTTAGAGTTAGGTGGTTAACATGTAATGTAGACCTGTGAAGCCATTTGAGACTTTAACTGTGATTCAGGGTGAGACAAACCGAATGGACCTGAGCCGACTTAACACGTGAGCACCTGTTCAGCAACATGAGGACACGGTTCAAAATGAAAAGCATTCAGACTTGAATGAAACTGAGAGTCGTGGTTTACCATCATTTCGTTTGACGGACGTTTCACGGTGCCATGGTTACGTGGCCAGAAAAACACCCAGCGTACAGAGATGAACCTGTGGCGGTTAGTCACTCCCATGGCCAGCCCTACCTGCTATACATCCATGGTTTGCAGCGAGAGAGAGTTTCTCCCTTTCTGTTCGGCATGGCCGCCTATGCTCCCCGTGGAAGGTGTTTCCCAACCAATGACGAACACATCTGAGCAGTTTTGATTCAGAACCTCACAACCTGCCTCTGAGTAATTCCAGGGCTGGCGAGGGGGATCTTTTTTTGTGGTCCAGAACAAATGTTTAAATGACGGTTCAACAATGCCTGTATATGTTGCTCAAGCTGGATTGATGTTTTCCGCAGGCGTTCCTCTCTGGCTCTGCTGCTACGAGCAAGAATGTAAGACTTTAAGAAGTTTTGCATAAAACCACCAAATATCTGTATGCTCACTCTTTTACCAAAGTATTCTTCTGACATGTCTTTATATCGGATCCAGCTGGTTGTGATCTGTTGGCATTGCCTTCTGACTATGTATGTGTTTTTTCCCGCTATGAGGCCTTCGAGGATGTAGTTGTGATTCGTTATAATATTATGTGTTATAATTGATTAAATAGTTGTGTATATTTTGTATAGTTTGGTCATTTTAATTCAATCATCTGTCTTATTATTTATTTATTATTACAATTACAATTAGGGCATTTAGCAGATGCTTTTATCCATGGGTTAATAAACACATTGACACACCGACGGCAGAGTTGACCATGCAAGGCGACAGCCAGCTCGTCAGGAGCAGTTAGGGTTAAGTGTCTTGCTCATATCACTTTTATCCACAGGGACCTCCAGTGAGTTAAATTACAGCTCATTACGAAGAGCGTAGATGGCTGCATTTTGCTCATTAGTGTGGGGGTACGACGCCCGTGCCTCTATACCTATCCCTTACGTAATAAAGTACAAGCTGAACGTTATTATTACAAGCAATGTTATGTATGTATTTCAGTTGATGTGTGTCAAGCCTGGAGCTTTTTCATCGATATGACACTGGTAGGGACATCTCTTCAGCAGCAGTTACAGTTTGCGTTCCTAATAAATCACTCTGGACTCCTCCAGTAAAATCCATGGATGCCGTAAACCAACACTTTGCTTAGTCTTCTTTCTGCTCACCTTGGGGATTATCCCCACATGACAGAATATCAGCCGATATATTAGCAGCAACTAATTTATAATTTATAATCAATTCCTTTAAACCCTTTAGTCAGCGTCTACGGATAGGTTTCTGACAATGTTCCCAATTAGCAGCGCCGTGCGGCTACGTTGCCAGCCATGCCGCAGCCATATTTGTGGAGAGGCCAGCGAGGGCATTCTCCTTAACCCCCCCAATGTGTTCTTTGAAAAGAAGAAGCTCATATTGCTACTCCCTGGCTGTCCCCAATAACCACCCCATAATGGTCACACCTTGCCCTCTTCCCATCTCGCCCTCTCCTGCTCCTCTGCTGGTTCTAACCTTAACCCCAACCCTAACCCTCTCCTGGTCCTGTGCTGGTTCTAACCCTAACCCTTACCCTCTCCTGGTCCTCTGCTGGTCCTAACCCTAACCCTCTCCTGGTCCTCTGCTGGTCCTAACCCTAACCCTAACCCTCTCCTGGTCCTCTGCTGGTTCTAACCCTAACCCAACCCTAACCCTCTCCTGGTCTTCTGCTGGTACTAACCCTAACCCTAACCCTAACCCTCTCCTGGTCTTCTGTTGGTACTAACCCTAACCCTAACTCTCTCCTGTTCTTCTGCTGGTACTAACCCTAACCCTCTCCTGGTGCTCTGCTGGTTCTAACCCTAACCCTAACCCCTTTCCTGGTGCTCTGCTGGTTCTAACCCTAACCCTAACCCTCTCCTGGTCCTCTCCGGGGTTCCATCCAATCACCCCGACCTCACTCCCATTCTCCAGCTATGTTTCAGGGTCCGGGGAATGACATACTCAGAGAGTTTTGAACCAAGCTCCAAGGCCTCACAACAACATCCAGGCCCCTTCCTGCATGGTGGGGGCTGTCCCTTAGGGCATTGAGGAAGGGGTCGGACAGGCAGCTGTTAATGTTTTAGTACCGGAGGGCTTTGCCCCAAACCGGTTGTTGGTTCCTGCTTCTCATCTGCACAGGTTATCCATTGGGGCTTTCGTTTGCTTCTCTGCGCCATGGCCGGTCTCTCCTCTGGCATCACCCCCAGTCCAACGGCCAGTCTCTCCTCTGGCATCACCTCCACTTCAACGGCCAGTCTCTCCTCTGGCATCACCCCCAGTCCAACTGCCAGTCTCTCCTCTGGCATCACCCCCAGTTCAACGGCCAGTCTCTCCTCTGGCATCACCCCCAGTCCAACTGCCAGTCTCTCCTCTGGCATCACCTCCACTTCAACGGCCAATCTCTCCTCTGGCATCACCTCCACTTCAACGGCCAGTCTCTCCTCTGGCATCACCTCCACTTCAACGGCCAGTCTCTCCTCTGGCATCACCCCCAGTCCAACTGCCAGTCTCTCCTCTGGCATCACCCCCAGTTCAACGGCCAGTCTCTCCTCTGGCATCACCCCCAGTCCAACTGCCAGTCTCTCCTCTGGCATCACCCCCAGTCCAACTGCCAGTCTCTCCTCTGGCATCACCCCCAGTTCAACGGCCAGTCTCTCCTCTGGCATCACCCCCAGTTCAACGGCCAGTCTCTCCTCTGGCATCATTCACAGTCCAACGGCCAGTCTCTCCTCTGGCATCACCCCCAGTTCAACGGCCGGTCAGAGCGGCCTAACCAGAAGCTGGAGACCGGTCTGCGCTGTCTTGATCCCAGAACCCGGCCACCTGGAGCAAACAGCTCATTTGGGTAGAATACGAAAAATACGTACCCCTCGCCTTGCTCTGCTTCTGGTCCCTCCCCCTTTCAGTGTGTTGACCGTTACCAGCCCCTGCTATTGGCTGATCTGGAGGTCAGCGTCCCCTCTGCCCAGGCATTCATTCGTCGTTGTTGCCGCACCTGGAGCTCGGTCCGGAAAAAACAAGATCGCTGACCGCCAGCGAACCACAGCTCCCAACTAGCGGCCCCGCTGCAGGGTCTGGGGTCCACTGGGACCCCCCAACCAGCCCCCCCCCAGAGGGTCTGGGGTCCACTGGGACCCCCCAGCCCCCCCCCCAGAGGGTCTGGGGTCCACTGGGACCCCCCAGCCCCCCCCCAGAGGGTCTGGGGTCCACTGGGACCCCCCAACCAGCCCCCCCCAGAGGGTCTGGGGTCCACTGGGACCCCCCAACCGGCCCCCCCCCAGAGGGTCTGGGGTCCACTGGGACCCCCCAGCCCCCCCCAGAGGGGCTGCCCCCCCCTGGGACCCCCCCAGGGGGGTGCAGCAGGCCGGCTCCCCGGTGTGTTGGGCCCTTCCTTATCTCTAAGGTCCTCGGTCCAGCCGCTGTGCATCTCAGGCCCCCCAGTTCCACGAGGGCTCATCCCACCTTCCACGTGTTTTGTGTCTTGTATTTTATTTTAAATGGGAAATTTTGTTTTTTAAATGTGAACCGTGTACTTAGCCTTATATCTTCTAGCAAAGACTATTCTTGCTATCGAGACATTTGCCTCTGAGTTGTGCTATTGAGTCCTATTTTCCCTGTGGTTCACACAGCCGTAATAATATTATTATTGTAATGCATTGGTTCCCAACCAGATTTGGCCCCTGACCCCATTTCTAGCTCTGAATATGTTTACGACCACAACTTTGACATTTCTGCATCCGTTTCCACATAGATTGTTTTTACCCAATCATTATCTGCCGGTAATATCAATGTACCGATGAACTTAATCCAATTACTCCACGACTCAATAATTGTGATTCGCTCGTTTAGGCAGTCAGTTGTCAGTTTTTAGATACAGGATGTCTCTGAGACCTTTTATAAAAAAATATATACTTTGCTAAAACGTATACAAATTAATGTAGGTTATTGAGGAGAGGGGCATTTGGGTCAATGATGTTCACAGCTAGGCCATGGACATGGGAATCAAACGCAGCAACAATTTTGGTTGGAGTACAACACCCTTGCAACTATGCTTCCCTTACCCCTTACTTTATAAGACAGGTTTCACGTTATTATTACAAGCAAAGCACTGTTATGTATGTTATGTATGTATTTCTGCTGATCATCAATATCATACTGGTAGTGACATCAATCCAGCTACAAATCACCTTTACCTTCCTTATTAATCACTCTGGACTCGTTTACCGAAACTAAGTCTTTGTTCCTGCTCGCCCTGTGAGTCTTTTTCCTAGGTGACCACGTGACCGAATATCAGCCGATATATTAGCAGTAGGGGTGGGAAGTAATGAAGTACAAATACTTTCTACATGGAAACAAAAGTACAGGCAAATGCCTTTGAGGGGAATTATCATTACGCGCTTTCCCAACATCAAGACCAATTTCAACCTAACTGATTAGGTCAATAACATTTTGTCATGATCCGCCCCTGGTTTTCTCATTCACCTGCCTGCCACCCTGATCACTCCCAATTAATCCAACCACCTTCACCTGTGCTTCCCCTATATCAGTCCTTTCCTCCCAAACATTCTCTGCCAGATTGTCTCTTGTGTTTCACAGTGCTTTCCCGCGATTCAAATCCTGACCTACCACCGATCCTGCCTGCTCTCTGATCCCTGCCTGCCTGACTCTTCTGCCGGTTCCTGATCCTCGCCTGTTTGACTATCCTGCCTGCTCTCTGAGCCCTGCCTGTCTGACTCTTCTGCCGGTTCCTGATCCCCGCCTGTCTGACTATCCTGCCTGCTCCTGATCCCCGCCTGTCTGACTATTCTTCCTGCCGATCCTGAATCCGAATAAACGATTGACACTGTTCCACGCTCATCGCCAGTCTGTGCACTTGGGTTCAGCCAAACGCTCACGTTACAGAACAATCTGGCCAACAATGGACCCAGTCCAGATGGACGACCGCATCTCCCGGATGGAGAGCGCGCTACAGCAGGCGATGGACGTCACGACTCAGGGACAGCAAGACCTGATGCGAATCCGCCAGGAATTGGCGAACGTCCAGACCGGCGCCACAGCTTCACCTCCTGCTCCAGTTGCGACCGAGACTCCGGCTCCTCTACTCCGTGAGCCTAGTGTAGGAGTTCCCGAATGCTACGATGGTGATCCTACCACCTGCAACGCCTTCCTGTGCAATTGCACAATTCTCTTCTCTCTTCAGCCACTCACTTTCGCCTCCGAAGAAGCCCGGGTGGCTTACGCCGTAAATCATCTCTCCGGACGGGCGCGTCTTTGGGGCACCGCTGAATGGCAGAGAGGCACCTCCGCCTGCCGCTCCTTCCACTCCTTTGCCGAAGAGCTCAGGAGAGTCTTCGGAACCGGTTCTCTGGGAGCCGAAGCCGGGCGGGAGTTGTTAGCCCTGTCCCAGGGACGTCGTTCAGTTTTGGACTACGCCATCGACTTCCGCACCAGGGCCCCCAGGTGTGATTGGAACCCGGTCACTCTCCGCGATGTCTTCCTACAAGGGCTGGCTGGGTACATCAAGGATGAGCTGGTTGCCTACGACCCGCCATCATCACTGGAAGCTCTGATCGAGCTTGCTACCCGCCTCGACCTCCGAATCCAGGCTCGCAGGAGGGAGAGGTGTTCTGAGGTTCCGCCACGCAGCCCTGTTTGTCCATGGTTCCCGGCAACCCCCGCCTTCCTGCCGCAGACCCCAACCGCTTCCCTGAGAATGGGGAATCCGGAGCCAATGCAGCTGGGTCGCACCCATCTTTCCCCGGAGGAGAAAGAGAGAAGACGGAGGCTGAACCGCTGCCTGTACTGTGGTCAGCCTGGACACATCGCCGATCATTGCCCGGTAAAAGCCAGAGCTCACCAGTAACCAGAGGGATACTGGTGAGCTCCATCTCAGACTCTGCCTCTTCCACAAGACCCACTCTCTCCAGTGAGCTCCTGTTGCCCTCCGGTTCCCACCCCATAACCGCACTTGTCGACTCAGGGCCAGACGAGAGCATCATGGATCAGTCCCTCGCTCTTCGGCTGGGACTCCATCCAGAGAGACTGCCAGTGCCGATCTCCGCCAGAGCCCTGGATGGACACGTGCTGGGGAGGGTAACTTCCCGGACAAAGCCTGTGTACATGCTCCTGCCTGGAGGCCACAGGGAGACCATTCAGTTCATGCTCCTGCCCACACCCAACCAGCCGGTCATCTTGGGTCACTCACACAACCCCAACATCGACTGGTCCACCTGCTCCATCCGAGAATGGGGAGTCACCTGTCAGCAATCCTGTCTCAGGATCTCTTCACCGTACCCTGTTGCTCTCGCTCGTGCTCCAGCCTCGGACGTCTCCGGGGTCCCTGCCATTCACCATGACCTCAGAGAGGTCTTCAATAAGGCCAGGGCAAACTCCTTGCCCCTCACCGTCCCTATGACTGTGCCATCGACCTACTTCCGGGCACTTCACCCCCCAAGGGACGCTTGTACTCCCTCTCTATCCCTGAGCGGGGGGCCATGGTGGACTATATCCAGAGTTCCCTAGCCGCTTGGATCATCCTACCCTCCTCGTCACTTTGGGGCCGGGTTCTTCTTCGTGGGCAAGAAGGACAAGTCCCTGAGACCCTGTATCGATTATCGAGGTCTGAACAACATCACAGTGAAGAACCGCTACCCCCTTCCACTACTCTCCTCCGCCTTCGAGCTGCTCCAGGGGGCAACGGTCTTCACCAAACTCGACCTGAGGAACGCCTACCACCTGGTCCGTATCAGAGGGAGACGAGTGGAAGACGGCCTTCAACACCCCAACGGAGCATTACGAGTACCTCGTCATGCCCTTCGGCTTGACCAATGCCCCAGCAGTCTTTCAAGCGCTAGTCAACGACCTGCTGCGGGACATGATTGACAAGTTTGTCTTTGTTTATCTGGATGATATCCTGATTTTCTCCCGCAATCTCGTGGAACACGTCACCCAAGTCCGCTCAGTTCTCCGTCGCCTCCTGGACAACTCCTTGTTCGTCAAAGCGGAGAAGTGCGAGTTCCATGCTCCCTCTGTCACCTTCCTAGGATATATTATTGCTAAGGACAGCCTTCAGATGGATCCAGCCAAGGTCTCTGCTGTGACATCCTGGGCTACCCCGGAGACACGCAAGCAGCTGAAGCGTTTCCTGGGGTTCGCCAACTTTTATCGGCGTTTCATCCGAGGGTTCAGCTCCATCGCCTCCCCCCTCTCGGCCCTCACCTCACCCAAGGTTCCTTTCCGTTGGTTTGACGCTGCTCAAGAGTCCTTCGAAGCCCTCAAGACCCGCTTCACCACCTCCGCCATCCTCCAGATCCCCGAACCCGAACGCCAGTTCATTGTGGAGGTGGACGCATCTGGTGTGGGAGTAGGGGGGATCCTCTCCCAGCGTTCATCCTCCGACCAGAAGGTCCACCCGTGTGCTTTTTTCTGTCGTCGCCTAACCCCCCCGGAGAGAAATTATGATATTGGAAACAGGGAGCTTCTGGCGGTGAAGCGGGCCCTGGAGGAGTGGCGGCACTGGCTAGAGGGAACCAGGGTTCCGTTCCTGGTTTGGACTGATCACCGAAACCTGGGGCCGTATTCACAAAGCATTTTATCTTGCCGCTAGGAGTGCTCCTAACTCGCGCTAAAATATTTTACGCAGGAGTTTTTTCTTAAAAGTTATTCACAAAGCCGCTGAGACCTACTCTTACTAAGGATGATACACTAAGAGGGAACTAAGAGTGACGCGCCGTTGCTATGGATTACGTCGATTCTCGTGCACGAGTTTAGAAGGGGTCAGTGCGGTGATTGGTTGTTCAGACGAGCCCACTAAATCACCGAAAAACAAGGAAATAGCCTAGGCTAGAAATGAATTCCTATTAAGTAGTTATGGACAGTGCAGTTAGCAGAATACACGCATGTTGACAAGTTTGTGCAGACCACGATAATGACGTTGTAGCCTGCACGTTCGAGAGAGAGAGAGAGCAAACAATAAAAATACGTAAATTGCATTAAATCAAGGAGGCAATAAAAAAAAAAAAACACCCTGCAAACTATTATCCAATGAGCATATTTCAGCACTTAAACACTTTAGATAACAGCCCATACCGCTGTTCAAGTCCCCTTATCATGATGGATGATGAAAACGTGAAACGCAAGCGAAAGGCCAATTGGTCCCAGGACCAATTGTTACTACTTAGAAATATGCGTGAACCTAAATGCTTCCTTCCCTGCTGTGTGTCGCTCTACCGACGATTGCGAAAAACGTTGGTATGCCCTGCAGTCACAGTGTAGGTTGGAGATTGCCGACTATAAAAGAGCTGTCGCAGCTACAGGTAAGTCCATTATTAACATTGCTTGCATTCATTTGGGAAATGCATTTGCATGTCTTAAATTTACAATTAACAAAGGCTACAGTGATATGAAACATGAATGAAACTGAAATTTAATTTGTTGGAGGAGGATCTGCACCAAAGCCGTTGTCCCCGGCCGCATCGGTGGTGTACGGCGTCCTAGGCTCGGACACAAGCATAACTGGCCTTGAGGGTGCAGCTGATCCTGCAGTCGAGTTGCTAAAGGAGATTGAGGGGTATGCATGCAATGATTGCAATAGGCTACATGAAAAACCTTTCTGTTTAATATTTACAGAAGAATTACAATGTGCAACTGGTCAACCCACTTCCCAAAATTGTGTTACAAATTATATATATATATATATTCCCCACAGGAGAAATGAAGATCAAAGTCCAGCTGCAGCTGCAGCATCACATCACACAGCTCTTCCTCTTCCAGCTGCACCTCCTCTGCCAGCTCTTCCTCTTCCAGCTGCACCTCCTCTCACAGCTCTTCCTCTCCCTGCTCTTCCTCTTCCAACTCTCCCTCTTGGTGCACCCACTGCCTCTCCTCTCCCTCCTGCTGCTGGTGCCAGTTCACTTTTGGAGAAGAAATTGGGGATGGAAATGAGGGTTTTAAAAGGCAAAGAAAGGTCCTCAAAGCGAAAGAGTGGCTAATAAAAATGAAGACAGAATATTACAGTCTTAAGATAGAAAAATTGAAAGAAAATAAATGTTATGAACTACACAAATGTGTGTTGACTGATTTGTGCCAAGGTGTTTACCTAAAATGTGTATTCACAAAGTGATCCCTAAATGCCAGTCCACTCAGTTCCACACGGCCAAATTCATTGTCATGTTGATCGCCATCATCATCATCATCGTGGTCATCGTCCTCTTCATCGTCATCATCATCATCATCTGGCTGTGGAATGTTCCTCCGCTTGCAGAGGTTGTGTAGAATGGCACATACAGTGATGAATGTGCTTGCCCTCTCTGGGGTGAGGCGTATTTCGCCGTGGAGGACATGAAACCGACGTTTCATCGGCCCAATTCCTCTCTCCACAACATTTCGTGTATGTTTGTGTGCTCTAACATACATGGAGGAAAACAGTTAACAATAATAAATATGGATTCAACAAATAAAAGGCGTCAAAGAGCCAATACGATGTGTTTTACACATAGGACTAAGCGTAATCTGCGTAATCACTTACATGTTATACTTTAACTGTGCTCCCAGTTGTGGATTGAGGTAGGGTGTCAAGAGCCACGTCTTGCAGGGATAGCCACTGTCACCCAGCAAGTGACACCCAACTGGTACATGGTGCCTCTCAAAAAGCTGCCTCAGACCGCTCTCCATTAAAATGCGCGAATCATGGGTAACTCCAGGCCACTTTGCAACAACATCCAGTATGTTAAAATTTGCATCAAAAACAACCTGTGTGTTGATGGAATGCACTTTCTTCCTATTGACAAACACGTCCTCATCTTTTGATGGCGCAATTATTTTTATATGCGTCCCGTCAATAGCACCGACCACACCGGGCATACCTGCAATTGCCATGAAGTTGGCTTTGATCCTGTGTAATTGTTGACTGTCCAAAGGTAACCGGATAAACTGTTGGATGATATGTGGTCTAGAGAGCGCATTGATAGTTTGGTTTATGGCACGGCTGACTGATGGTTGCGATATTCCGAAGTCGTCTGCATTGCAAAGTTGCATTTTCCCTGTTGCTAAATAACGTAGTGTTGCCAAACATTTTATTTCGGAACTAATCGGATTATTCCTGTTAGTCGGGGATGTTATTGCATCCCGCACTAACTCCACAACAAGTTTAATACTCTCACGATTTAGCATATATCTCTTCATTAACTCACAGTCTTCCATTGTCTCCAAAACATTTCGTCTCGCAGCCATTTTACGATTCTTTGTGAATAGGTCTTAGTGAGTTAGGAGTCCTCTTGAGGACTTTTAAGCTCTCCTAGACTTAGGTGCTACTTTTAGGCCTAAAATACTTTGTGAATTGCTCTTAGTGAAAAAAGTTAGGAGTCCTAAATTTAAGAGTGACCCGCCCATTATTTTTAGGAGTTACTCCTAAATTCGCCAGTTAGGACCTACTTTTAGCCCTAAGATCCTTTGTGAATACGGCCGCTGGAGTATATCCGAACCGCCAAGAGACTAAACTCCAGACAGGCCCGCTGGTCATTGTTTTTCGACCGGTTTAACTTCACCCTGTCCTATCGCCCTGGCTCTCGGAACACTAAACCAGATGCCCTTTCTCGACAGTTCCCCGAGTTCCCTGATGAGACGGCTGAATCCTCCACCATTGTCCCAGCCTCCTGCCTTGTCGCTGTTGTCACCTGGGAGATTGAGGAGAAGGTAAGGGCCGCCTCCCTTAATCTGCCAGCCCCCAGTTCCTGTCCCCCTGACCGCCTGTTTGTTTCAGCCTCCCTCCGCTCCGACGTGCTCCAGTGGGGTCCCGCTTCCCGACTCACTTGCCATCCCGGCATCCAGCGGACCCAGGACTTCCTGCGACGGCGCTTCTGGTGGTCGTCACTGGAGGAGGATGTCCGGGGCTTCATCAACGCATGCCCCGTGTGTAACCAGAGTAAGACCTCTCACCGCCCCCCTGCCGGCTTCCTGCATCTCCTGCCCATTCCCCATCGTCCCTGGTCGCACATCTCTCTGGACTTCGTGACCGGTCTTCCCGCGTCCAAGGGCCACACTGTCGTCCTCACCCTTGTGGATCGGTTTAGTAAGCTGGCCCATTTCATCCCCCTTACTAAACTCCCCTCTGCCAGAGAGACTGCGGACCTGCTCCTCCACCACGTCCTCCGCCTCCATGGGTTACCCACCGATGTCGTCTCTGACCGGGGGCCCCAGTTCACCTCTGCCTTCTGGAGGGAGTTCTGCAGCCTAGTCGGGGCTACCGTCAGTCTATCTTCTGGCTTCCATCCCCAGTCAAATGGACAGGCCGAGAGGGTTAATCAGGATCTGGAGACCACCCTTCGATGCCTGGTGAACCGCAACCCGCCCTCCTGGTCTGACCAACTGGTATGGGTAGAATACGCGCATAACACCCTCACCTGTTCATCCACCGGTCTCTCTCCTTTGCAGTGTGCCTACGGGTACCTTCCACCCCTATTCCCCGACCTGGAGAAGGAGTCTTCCTGCCCCTCGGCCCAAGCCCTGATCCGTCGTTGTCGACGCACCTGGACCCGGGCGCGCACTGCTCTCTCCAAGGCTGCAGATTGCCACGCTTCTGCTGCCAACAAGAACCGCACGCCGGCTCCTGCCTACCGACTTGGCCAGAAGGTCTGGCTCTCCACCCGTGACCTACCTCTCAAGGTGGAGAATCGCAAGCTGGCTCCCAAGTTCATTGGACCATTCCCCATAATCCGCGTCATAAACCCTGTGGCGGTACGCCTTCAGCTCCCTCGTTCCATGAGGATCCATCCCACCTTCCATGTCTCCAAGGTCAAACCTGTCCAGGAGAGCCCTCTGGCTCCCCCCGTTCCGCCCCCTCCTCCCCCTCAGCTCGTCGACGGGGGTCCGGTGTTCACCGTCCGGCGTCTCCTCTGCTCCCGCCGTCGTGGACATGGGGTCCAGTATCTGGTGGACTGGGAGGGGTACGGTCCGGAGGAGCGCTCCTGGATCCCAGCTCGCTTCATCATGGATCCCCGCCTTATCTCTTCCACCGATCCCGGCCTGACCAACCTGCCCCGCCCTCCCGCCCGCCCGCTACAGTTCCACCGGCGAGTGGTTCCTCTGACCTGCCAGGGAGAAGGGACTCCGATGTCGCGTCCTCCTCCTCGTCGGAGGACGCAATCTCTGAGGCCTCGGAGGAATTCTAACCCTCCTCCGGGCCCCCTCCACCCTCCCTGTTTGATTTAGGACGTCTGGAGCCGTCCCTTGCCGGGGGGGGGTACTGTCATGATCCGCCCCTGATTTCTCATTCACCTGCCTGCCACCCTGATCACTCCCAATTAACCCAACCACCTTCACCTGTGCTTCCCCTATATCAGTCCTTTCCTCCCAAACATTCCCTGCCAGATTGTCTCTTGTGTTTCACAGTGCTTTCCTGCAATTCAAATCCTGACCTACCACCGATCCTGCCTGCTCTCTGATCCCCGCCTGTCTGACTATCCTGCCTGCTCCTGATCCCCGCCTGTCTGACTATTCTGCCTGCCGATCCTGAATCCGAATAAACGATTGACACTGTTCCACGCTCATCGCCAGTCTGTGCACTTGGGTTCAGCCAAACGCTCACGTTACACATTTAGAAAGGACAATCCCCTATTGAGTGCATCAGTGCATATCAGGCACGAAAGACCTAAAATCAACAAATCAGATGGAGCCGAGATGGAGACTATAATATTAATATGACCTGAGAGTTTGTCTTTTTAGATTTAGCTTTCCACAGAAACTGCCCGTAGAAATGTCAGAGGGATACTTTTTAATTTCAAAGCCTGCTATTCTTTCCACTTTCACTTAAATAAAGTGTTTTTACATAAGTATCTCTACTTCTACTTGAGTAAAGAATGTGTATACTTTCGCCACCACCACCGCCAACGCCAGCAACTCCAGCAACTGGGCTCTCTAATCAATTCCTTTAAATGTTCTTTAGTCAGGATAGGTCACAGACAATGTACCCAATCAGCAGCTCAGTGCTAGCCCATCCGCAGCACTATCTGTTGGGAATGTTAGCGAGGGCATTCTCATTAACCCTCCCACTGAGTCTTCTCTGAAAAAGAGAAGCTCAAATTGTTATTCGTTGGCTGTCCCTAATTAATACTGCATAATATTATTCTAGGAAGACACCTAGGGTCTCCAACCATGTAAATTAGCCTCCTGTGTTCCCATCAGGGGCCAGACTCGAGAGGTGAATGGGTTTATGGATACATTAAATCATCAAATATGTCATCATTTTCTTTTGCTTTTCTACTTTAATTATGATTAAAGTATATATATGAAAATATAGAGAATCTACGGCCACTGAAACACAAACCATGAATTTAAAGATGGTCTGACTACATTAAAAACCAGCAGCTGTTGTACTGCCTATGCATCTGTAGGAGCACCGGAACATTATGAAGAAATGAGATGGCTTCAGGTTCATTCCCTTGAGGTATCTTATCTCCTGACACCTGACTTTGTGGATATCACCGTGAGCACCTGCCCGGATCAGAAACAGGATTGGATTTACCAGACGTGGTTAACATTGATAGGGTCGTTAGGGCTCCTTGGGGGGCTGTGAATGGTTCCCAGGGGCATGCTGGGAACCTGAGAGTGCGTACCAGGCATGTGTTTCGCTGGTGGAGGGACGGACGTCTGCAGGCCGTTGTCGTTAAAGCTTGTACCGCGCGTTCCCCCTTTGCTCTGCCAGAATGGTACATAGCCGGTCCAATATGCAGGACAACAGGTACCTGGTCTTCTTAGACTTGCAAACTCTCCAACCCCAAAGAACATGCAAAAGAAGGGCGGATTCAGGGAGCGCCGGGCACTAGGGCGCTGACATCTGGAGCGGGATTTCCGGTCCTACTGTGCGGCCGCCCCCTGCTCCTGGTGTAGGAAGGGTCAAATGCAGACCGGAGTTTTCCATGGGGATTCATAAAGACATCTTCTTCTTCGTGTTTCCTCTTTATCTGTAGAAGAATTATTGTTCCTCGTCCTAACAATGCACAGAAGGTGATCAGAAAAGCCATGGATCATGGCTATGATGGACTGGATGCTTTCAGTGGGATTATGGGACTCCATTTAAAGCGAGGAGCTAGGGGTAGATGGGATGCAGCGATAGGAGGGGAGAGGGAGGAAGTCTTTCCTGGAGGCCTGCCATGTATGAGTCAAGGGCTTTGGGAATCTGTCGGAGGTCTCTGCTGTTCCCAGGAGACTGGACGGCTTTCCGGCAAGTGAAGTGCTCTGAAGTGAGGCCCCTCATCTTTTTATCATCGCTGAGCATGGGACTCAGGGACTTCTCTGTAACTGTTGGTTGAGCTAATATCTGTCATTGTTCAGATGAATGATTTCTATTATTAGCAGCGATATTTAATAGAATTGAATTTGAGTTTTAAAAAATGAAAGAGAATAGAATGCTGTCTATGCTAATTTATAAATAAACAATCAAATAAATACAAATAAATAAATATTAAATTAAAATCACAATAATTAAACAATATATATATATATATGTAATGTCAAAAAAGCTAAGATAAGCCAATGAAAACACTTTTGCTCTGCCTGGTTTAGACTGAACTTAAGACATTATTGGATCTTAGCATTCAGCAGTTGTGCTACATTGACCTAGCATTGGCCCGATGCCAAACAGCGGTCATTTAGAGTAAAAAGCAGTGCTTCAATCTCATCCCAAAATTACACAAGAGACAAATATCAGTGTCCAGGCGTGTTTTATAAGCAATGAGGAAGGGTATATAACTATCTATTGATTAAATTTGACCACTGAATGACCATTTCTTGTATAACTGACCTAGTTTGCCTATGTTGCAAACTGGCATCCACACACCCAAGCCTTTTGTAAAGACCATAAGCATGATGGCTAAATGATGATGATTACAACAGCAATGTTTAGCAGGTACAACACACAACACACATCACAATTGGTAATGCGTTCCCATTCAGCTGATAAGGCTGTTAAATATGGACCATTACCTTGAAAGAGAAGGTTGTGTAACATGGACAACAATTTGGTCTTCTTAGCTTATCAGTATTAATGTGAACAAGCTGGAGGCTACCCAAAGGCCACGGTGATTATGGTAATGATTATGGTAATGATTATGGTAATGATTATGGTAGGGTTTATTTGGCGAGGTAAACTTAATTTGAATGAGACTCAAGCGGTTAGCATTGGTTCGAAAAAACAATATAGATAACAGATAGTAGATAGTAGATGTACCCAGTCACTATCTATACATCCATAGTAATGTACCCAGAAGCTTGATGGGTATTAAAAAGATTCGTGAATATTGGATGAATTGTGGTGACAACCCTTCCAGCTGTTAGGCTGCTTGACATCTTTACCTTATAAAACAGGGAAATAATTCTGTTTTAATTTTAAATAATAATAGATATTCAAATTTAAATAAAGAAATTGTGATATTTCAAAAGGTCAAGTGTATGTTAAAGGTCCGAAGTTTATAGAGAGCAATGCTACCACAGAAGTAAAAGGCAATTAGCACAGATCCGAAACATATCTGTTGGCTTATAAGTAGGCTTGCCTGTTCTTCACCAATACGAAGCAACTGGTTTCACTCAGAAACCTCTCCAACACCCACCAGTTGGAAACCCCATTGTCCAACCCTCCAGACAGAAAGTCACGTGGTCTTCCTGTCTGGGGAAGCGTAGTCCCGCTGACGACCCCCCTGTCCGGGGGTCTGTCGCTGGGCCCCCTCAGGGACCAACACAGACAATAGGAAGTGGAACTACTTTCTAACTGCTATTTCACTTGGAAGTGACCGCCCCTCCCTGATCCCCCCACTATTGTCGAGACTTTCTCTGGAAGCGGCAGTCTCCCATCATTCCCAGTAGGACCTCTTCCCGAACACACACAAACACACACACACGCGGTGTGGTAACCCGGGCCAAGGAGTGTCTCTGTCTAACGGGAAAAATCACACATCACACAGCGGACACACACGCATGCGCACACACACCCACACCCACACACACCCACACCCACACATGCACACACACTCAGGCTCATGCACGCACTGTACGCACACGCACAGAGACACACATACGCACACGCCAGCGCACAAACACACCATCAGCTTATTGGTTGGCGACTGCTTACTGGAAGTGTGACTGATTGTCTGGGCGACTTAGGGGTTTAATGCAACCATAACATTTAATAATATGACAGTGAAACACGCACACACTCACACAAAACCTTAAATACACACACACTCACTCACTCCCACACACACAAACACATATACCCAATTACCGACAAACCCATATTGCGCAAGCAAAAAAACACAAACACACACACATACAGGCTTACATACAATATCACACACACAAACGACCACACTCACATACATACACACACAAAATTTGATGCAAATAATATTCAACTATATCTCGATTTATAACTATTCATATTATATATTCCCACGCACAGAAGAACACCTTGTTGAACACATTCACTCGGTGTCTCACACACACACACACACACGCTACATCCAAAGGAGGCAGCCTAGGGTTAAAGAGCTCTCAGTGTTCTTATCCTAACGCATTCCCTCGCCCCATTGGCCGAGATGCGTGATGTCACGGAGGAGACGGCCTTATAAAAGGCTGTTCATCACACCCAGCAAGCAGAGCTCCAGCACAACCACAGCTGGCAACATCTCCTCTCCTCCTCTCCTCTCCTCTCCTCTGCCGGCTCTGTGGAGATACCACCAGCACACTGGATAACATTGCTCCCCTGATCATGTGCAGA
>NW_027641139.1:127500-132500 GCF_949987615.1 Pollachius pollachius
AAGGTCCCCGAGGGAAACACATCGATCGTGGCGAAGATGAGTCACGGTGGTTACAGTTGAAGTCGTACAGTAGGGTACGTCTTGACTTGGACAAGGTATGGCGTACGGCACGATGTGAATTAAATATCTGTTTTTAGATTGTTTTTAATAGCATAGTACGAAAACAAAGTTATTCATAACACTTTATTTTCTTAATTCATAACACATTTGGTCCAGAAGTCTGGAACCAGGGACCTTGGTTGCATGTTTGATTGGTTTGGTCTGGGGGTCTGAGTTTCAGTGACCATGGAAAACACAGGGCAGCGGGGAACACCCCCGGATGAACCTACAACCCTCCCAAGGAACTTTAATAGGTCCATGGGAACACCCCCTTTCCCCTGGCAGCACTGACTGTTTGGAAGAAGAAGACTTTGGAAGGTTTAAAAGGACTCCTCCCAAAACCTCTCTGAACCAGAAGTAAAAATAGGTTTGAGGAGTTCCAGAGAGCTTCAATAGGAATTGAAATTTACCACCGAAATGTTCGGATGATTAATTTAACTAATTATTGGATTGTCAAAATGATGTACTGGTTGTTCAATGTGTGGGTTTATTGATTGGATAATTGGTTCTCATTGGGTGTTGGATGTTAAAACATTCAAGGTGAAACATTCCACACATATAACAGGCCTATACCATGGACTGTAATGTAAACGGTCGTTATTTTCATCCCAAATAAACACATGTGGGATATTGTTGTTACATGCTGCCATTCGTCGACTTATTGATACTGAAGAGAAAACGTGGCCACAATGCCGATACGGAGATACCCTCACACCGTTAAGAACAGAAAGTCAGACCTTGCTTCTCCATTGTCCAGTGTAATTGTAATTGCCGTATGAACGATCTCACTTGTAACCGTACTGAAGCACGCTGCGACCAACGTGTGGAAGGTGTATCGGCGTTTTCATCCGTGCGGTAATGACAATATAAATTGTATTCACAGTGTGCCATAATTACGTTCAAGATTCTTTGTGTAAGAAAATACCTGCTGGCATTGAGCACGAGAATATCTTCAGTCTGACGCACAGATACGCAAGCGCCACCTCTTCAAACGGTGCTTATATTAGACTATATGAAGCCAGTAGCCTTCACCCAAGTTTATCTCGATTACTTTATTTAATTTAAATTAGAAAGATGCTATGCCATACGAATGATATGATGATTAATGATTTGTGAGTTATGTATTTGCATACATATTAGTAAACCTCGACGGCGTGGCCTGGTTCCGTTCTTCTTCGTACTTGGGAATTGAGATGGTCAAAAATAATCATTTCAAATAAAATAAAAATGCACGATTTCATGTTTAAAAGTATCGTCGTCCCATCGCTCGGATTAACTTTATTTAGAAAGGAAGGGCCGTTTGATATGGACGGGAATACAGCCTGTGTATATAAATCTACTCTGTCTATTATCTGGTAAGGTGGCTGGGTGCTGTGTCTCGTCTGGCTCGGGAAGGATGAGAAGAGGAAGGTGACGTGTGGTTGATATCATCTGGAAGGCGTCACGGCGTGACGTCTAGACGAGTTCCCACATGAAGGTCAAAAATGACTCGGAGGGTTAACGCACATTTTTTCGAAACTCAAATGCATTGAAATTATAAGAGTTTCAATGGTGTCGAACAATCATGTTGGTGGGTCTTCGCCCTGATATCTTTCAAGTTTTTTCTGAGTCTGGAAACTAGAGTTATACTGCCCTCTGTCGGGAAAGATAGACGTTGATACAAAACCATCAATATTTTAAAGTAAGAAACAGCAATCACTAGCTCACCGTAAATAAATAATCGTAAAAAATCAGTTGATAATATTTGGATTTAAATAACTCACTTTTATTCGTCAGTTATTTGACTACTTGTCATCAGTCATTATTCACGCAGTACAACAGTAGGACTTTTTCAACCCCCTATCTTACATTATCTGAAGACAAAATTTGCACCGCGACAGCAGTGATAAAGTACCTGTTGCAGTACAGTATCGTGCCACTAGATGTCATACCATCGTCATATATCAACTGTAGCTGTACTGTCCTAAAGGGGGGGGGGGGGGCTTGCGTCTACAACATAACCGGCTGCAGTATTGGGCTTGTTTTAATGTTGTATTCAATGCTCTGCCCTATATCGATATAAGTGGACGTTTATCGGGAGTATTGCATGATTATAGAGACATGACAACACGCGTGTCTTCAGCTACGTGCGACATCGGAAACCCGACAGCATCCATCCCATCCCTTCGGGTGTCTTCGTGTCTTTGAACAACGGAGTGAGTGGGGGGAAGAAACTAAGGGATCACTTAAAGATCGATTTAATTGTTCCCAATACATCGACCAATCAGTCCGTCGCCCAGCTCTTCCAACCTCAAATGACCTCTGGGCGCAGACTCGCGCCAATCAGCGTGCGCGTGGCGATGTTGAGCGCGATGCGCATTCGTGCGGGTCAGTAGCGTTGTCATAAAACAAGTGTGGCGGCGGTGACAAGTCGCACGCCGTCGTTGAAGCAATGCCAGGCGTAACAAAGTACAATTTAGTGGACGATGTACACGATTTGAGGATCCCCATGCACAACGAGGACGTGTTTCAACATGGGGTGTGCTTCGAGGCGAAGGTAAACCTATCGGTCTTCCTGCTGCAACAGATCATTAGAAGTGACACATAGTGGTGTCATGCAGTTATTATTATGATCATCACTACGCGATTTGAGACTGGACCTTATGATGCTAGCTGGGAGTATTTTATGTTCATAGAATTAAGATTTCTCTTTTTTTTTATTTCCTCATGGAATGTGCAGTACATTGGCAGTTTGGAGGTGGGTCGACCAGGCAGCCGAATGGAGATAGTTGCTGCAATGAGGAGAATACGGGTAAGTGACATAAGTGACCCTTCTGAACTAGTAACTAGGTAACCAACTATTAATACCCGACCCGTACAACTGTTTGTGTTTGTGACATTATTGTGCATCGTTTTTTTTGTTACATTCTTTTAAAACAGAAAATGTTTACGTGAGCTTGGCCACATCTCTCTCTCTCTCTCTCTCTCTCTCTCTCTCTCTCTCTCTCTCTCTCTCTCTCTCTCTCTCTCTCTCTCTCTCTCTCGCTCTCTCTGTCTGTCTGTCTGTCTGTCTGTCTGTCTGTCTGTCTCTCTCCATCCCTCCATCCCCAGACACTCCAACCTCTCTCTCCAACCCCTGCCCCCTCCCCCTCTCCCCCCTCTCCCCCATCTCTCTCTGATTCACTTAATTTGCTATGCATATGTTTAAAGAACCCTTAGTCACTCCTACCTTCTGCATTAATTATTATCCATGGGAACTATACATGCATCTGTACATTTATCCTGCTGATTTCTAAGACATGATATTAAGGCTCTGTATTTATACTGTATAATGATTATGTTAAGGCTCTATATACTGTATAATGATTATGTTAAGGCTCTATATACTGTATAATGCCTAAATCATGAGATACAAGAGGATTACAGTCTGAGATTATTCTCAGAATCTCAACCGAACGTTCGTTTTTTTCCTTCCTCGTCAATCACAGTTCTCCTAATTCCAGATTATACTCTGGAACCGTCAGCTTCTTTTTGCACTCGTGGTCTAATCCACCGCACGCTGGTCACTAGTGCGCCGTAGCGTCTAATCCACCGCACGCTGGTCACTAGTGCGCCGTAGCGTCTAATCCACCGCACGCTGGTCACTAGTGCGCCGTAGCGTCTAATCCACCGCACGCTGGTCACTAGTGCGCCGTAGCGTCTAATCCACCGCACGCTGGTCACTAGTGCGCCGACGCGCCTGGAGGTCGTGACCTCGGCGTCAGGTCTCAGAGGGGATTTAGCCGTAGCGGTGGTGGTGTCAGCTGATCCGACAGGAACATCTCCTCTGTTGTCACCGGGAGGTCAGGCTGCCCCCCCCAGTGTCAGTGGGTGACCCCCAGCACCCCCAGGGCGGTACCACCACCCACCCACAGCCTGGAAGGTCGTCTGTGTGAGGTTATGATGCTAGTGTAGTTAAGTCTGGTGTAGACTAGTCTACACCAGACTTGTGTTGTCTTGTGTAAACTAGTCTAGTTTTGGGTGGTGGTCTATATCACTACAGTAAACTATATCACGTACCCACACTGACACACACACACACACACACACACACACACACACACACACACACACACACACACACACAAACACACATTAATTGCGCACACACACACAGACACGCGGGTATGCACATACACACACAAACAAAGTACATAGTGCAGAGAGTATGAATGGAATGTAAGCTTTGAATATTAGGGAATCAATATTGTAGACTTTTTAATTGTTTGTCTTCTAATGCGCCAAAAGCAGGTATAACGTGTGCTGCTGTGGGTCCCAGGTGTGTTTCTGGTGGCTATACTGCTGAGGGAACCATGGCTTGTTTAAATATAGTTAATAAGCAGACATGAAGTGCTCTGCGGCTTTAAATGAAAACATCATATAAAGATGGAACAGTAAATCATTGGTGAGGACCAACACGAGATCAGAGGCTCCATCACCGTTGATCTCCTCTCCATCAGCGTCTCCCCTGCGTGTCCCATGTTCTCACATGGCAGAGGCTGAAGCCGTGGCCTTTTGGATGTCGGCTCTCTGATCTTGGCTCGTTGGCCTGACGCAGGGCTTCAGGAAGGAGGAATCACTGTCCCTGTCATGCGTTGGTCCCCGGCTGTGTAGCGCCTGTCTGAAAGACTGGAAACCTTAAGGAAAGCAAGTGTAGGATCATGTAGCATTGTTCTCAGCACACACAGTTGGGTTGAGAGAAAGCACTATTTTCTTTTCTTATTATCTGAATGAATTGACATGGAGATAACAGTCCGTATCCACATCCTGCTGGTGACAAGAGCTTCACCCTCACTGCAATACGGACACTGAACTCACAACGCCTTCGTCCATAATATCTCCATACAATATGCACTATATGTAGTAGTATGTTTGTGTTGTGT
>NW_027641139.1:140000-147032 GCF_949987615.1 Pollachius pollachius
CTGTCTGTCAGCACACAGACAGTTCTATATACGTACAGTATGTACTGTATATAGAACTGTCTGTGTGTCTAACTCTCTCTCTCTGTCGGCCTCTGACTGCCTGTCTGTCAGCACACAGACAGTTCTATATACGTACAGTATGTACTGTATATAGAACTGTCTGTGTGTCTAACTCTCTCTCTCTGTCGGCCTCTGACTGCCTGTCTGTCAGCACACAGACAGTTCTATATACGTACAGTATGTACGTATATAGAACTGTATATGTAGGTGGTTGGTAGAGAGATAGGCAGAGGTGCATGTTTATGAGTATCTGTATGTATATGAAGGTGTGACATTGTTCCCCCCCCTTTGTGTCTGTAAACCCGCCTCTGAATCAACCCCCCATGGCCACGGATAGCCTCTCCACCACCACTGCAGAGAAACCTTTAACCACCCCTCCCTCAGTAATGTAGCCTTTAGCTCTCAGCGTAGCGGCAGCTTTGTGGCAGCAACAGCATTAGGTTGCGCCGAAAACGTTGTGGATTCAAACTCCAATGTCCACAGTCTACCTGTAGTAAACTTTGAGCAAGTTGCCCCCCCCCCCCCTTATCTGGTCTTTACTAGCGTGTATCTGAATCTGATCAATAGTCAACGCAAGACGCTCTGGATAAAACCCTCTGCTAAAAAGGATTAATCCCAGCAGGGCTTACGTGCCTGTTTCACGTATTTAGGCAACATTTGAGCTGGAAGATTAAAGCATAAAGCCCCCCCGGCGTAGGGTAAAGTGCTTTCCAGGGCCGTGCCCGCACCACCAGGATGAAAGAAAGCGCTCCGTTCAGTCGACAGAGATGCCTTCTCAGAGATTACTAATGTAAAAAATGTATGAGGCTCTTGAATATTAATGACATCATATGGGTTATTCATTCGGAGGAAAGAAAGCCAGGACCAGGTCTCTGTCAAGGGTTAGCTCTGGCTGATGGACCCATGGACCAATCAGATGCCAGTCTGATTGGTCCATCTAACCCTAACCCAGGACCAGGTCTCTGTCAAGGGTTAGCTCTGGCTGATGGACCGATTGACCAATCAGACGCCAGTCTGCCCTCTGATCCTCCTTGCGTTGTTTGTTCTATCCTGAAGGCGCTCACCACTGCAGACCCTTTTGTAATCGTTTCGGAATAATAGATGTGAACTCAATCATGTTTTTTCATTTCTGTTTTCTTAATTTATTTTATTTCATCTCCTTCTTTGGGGTTGGGTCAAGAGACGGGATGGGGCCGGTTTAGAACACTGCTGGGACTCATGTCTCGTATATATGTATATCTTATGTCTCGTGTATATATATATCTTATGTCTCGTGTATATATATGTATATCTTATGTCTCGTATATATGTATATCTTATGTCTCGTGTATATATATGTATATCTTATGTCTCGTATATATATATATCTTATGTCTCGTGTATATAGATGTATATCTCATGTCTCGGGTATATATATATTGTAGTAACCCGGTCCCATCCTGCCCCGCCTTTCCCCAATCAGTACACGTCTCTGTTGTGAAAACAGCCGGCAATGGCGCATTTATTCAATAAATAAATTATAGAAATTATACAAAAGGGGAATCTCCCATCCCGGCAGAACTATAATTCAAAGTCCGGGCCCCGTGAGCCTCGGGGGACGTTCCGGTCCTCTCTCTCTCACACGTTGGTGGTAGGCGGCGCTCCGTCCGTGTGGCCCGTCGGCGTCCTCGGGACGGGTCTCTGGTGGTCCGTCCGGGGAGCGAATCTCGGTCCGGTCCGCAGTCCTATACTGGACCCACACGTTCCCTCGTTAGAGAGTCTCCGCTTCCCTTTTCATAGCGCTCACCTGCGTCTGATCGCCCTCCTCCATCGCAGGTGTTTCCCCTCTGCGTTTGGCGGGGGAGCAGGGTGGTAGACCCCTGCTCCACATGGCCCTGGGCTTCCAGGGCCGCTGTGTCGGGGCCGGGTTGCCACAATATTTGTTTATCTTATGCCTCGTGTATATATAAATATCTGTATATCTTTCTGCACGTGAACGTCCTGAGTCCACCTGTCCCGTGCCTGGGCTAGCGGCCCTGGGCTAGTTAGCCCCCTGGGCTAGTTAGCCTCCTGCTAGCAGTAGATTACCGAAACACCAAAGACAAGACGCCGTTGAATTCACCTCACACACGACAGAAAGACTGCTCCCCGATCTCTCCCTACTCCTGCCGTCTGCCATTGAGGATTGTTTTTCCCTGGGGGGTCCAAAGTGCATTCGTCAAGCCGTAATTACAGCAGGAAGCCGTCACACTGCTGTCCAATCCATGGCCATGCATGCTATTGATAGACCTCGGTGATGAAGACCTCGTCCGAGGAGTCCTAATTACGCCGTGTCTTCCCTCCAAATGGGACCGGGTGACGTCATCCCTGTGGCTCACAACACACGCGGGACGTTGCGTGTGCACGTGATGTCCTGCCTGTGTGTGTGTGTTTGTGTGTGTGCTCGGTGTGGTTATTATCAGGTCAGCAGATGTCTATCTAAGGTCCTCCGCTGCCCCCCCCCCCCCCCCCCCCCCCCCCCCCCCCCCCCCCCCCACAGCCTAAAGAGGTCCTTCCCGGTCCCGTCCTCCTGGTCCTTGTGGGGTCCTCCTGGTCTTGTGGGGTCCTCCTGGTCCTTGTGGGGTCCTCCTGGTCTTGTGGGGTCCTCCTGGTCTTGTGGGGTCCTCCTGGTCCTTGTGGGGTCCTCCTGGTCCTTGTGGGGTCCTCCTGGTCCTTGTGGGGTCCTCCTGGTCTTTTGGGGTCCTCCTGGTCCTTGTGCGGTCCTCCTGGTCTTGTGGGGTCCTCCTGGTCCTTGTGGGGTCCTCCTGGTCTTGTGGGGTCCTCCTGGTCCTTGTGGGGTCCTCCTGGTCTTGTGGGGTCCTCCTGGTCTTGTGGGGTCCTCCTGGTCCTTGTGGGGTCCTCCTGGTCCTTGTGCGGTCCTCCTGGTCTTGTGGGGTCCTCCTGGTCTTGTGGGGTCCTCCTGGTCCTTGTGCGGTCCTCCTGGTCTTGTGGGGTCCTCCTGGTCCTTGTGGGGTCCTCCTGGTCTTGTGGGGTCCTCCTGGTCCTTGTGGGGTCCTCCTGGTCTTGTGGGGTCCTCCTGGTCTTGTGGGGTCCTCCTGGTCCTTGTGGGGTCCTCCTGGTCCTTGTGGGGTCCTCCTGGTCCTTGTGGGGTCCTCCTGGTCTCGTGGGGTCCTCCTGGTCTCGTGGGGTCCTCCTGGTCTCGTGGGGTCCGCTGTCTGATCTTGCTGTCGTTGACCAACAGGCTCCAAAGGACCTGCCGCTGCTGCCCGGCGGCCCGGCGCTCGGCGCCCCGACCGGGGGGGTGATGAGCGGGGAGGTGTCCGGATCTGTGGAGCTCCAGCTGCTGCAGAGACAGCTGCAGCAGCAGGAGCAACAAGCGCAGGCGGCCGCCGCCCAGGTGGAACACATGCACTCACATACACACACATGCACTCACATACACACACATACACACACATGCACTCACATACACACACATGCACTCACATACACACACATGCACTCACATACACACACATACACACACATACACACACATGCACTCACATACACACACATGCACTCACATACACACACATACACACACATGCACTCACATACACACACATGCGACGCATGCAGTGCACTGACATTAGAGCGCGGAACAGGCCGCATCTTCTCTCTGAGCCCGACCCACGTCCGACAGAGAAGTAACCGAGCCCGACCCAAACCCGACACAGTTATTGTCTATTTTTTCTCATACTAATGACAAGTTTACGTTTGTGTGTTTGAAAGTACGGCTTTATTAGACAACTGTAAGGCGTTTGGAAATGTCAACAGATGAGCACAACAAGCGGGCGTTGACAGGCAGCGCTCTTATGCTCCCTGTCAACGCCCGCTTTTTGGGCAGAATCAACCTTGAAATTCAGATGCTGCCGCAAAAAAGGCCGCGATAACGATGAATTCCTAAAAAACACACAAGAGGTTCTGAGGTTCTGTAAGACAGGTAGCCCATTCAAGTTAGCACGAGTGTCCCCAGGTAAGTCCAGTTAACGTCAACACTAAAGCAGCGCCAACGCCAACTCCAACGCCTTCTCGCGCCGATGTGACCGAGCCCGACCCGAACCCGACCCGGGTACCGTCGGGTTTCCATGCTCTAACTCACATACACACACATGCAGTACACTCACCATCGCTAAGAGCAAGCAAAGGTCGATCAGCGAAGTCACAACTCTTCTCTGTTTCGGGAGCTGAGTGGTGGAACGAGCTCCCTTCCGATGTCAGGATCGCAGAGTCGCTCACCAGCTTCCACAAAAGACTCTAAACTCACCTGTTCAGAGTTTACCTAGACGCTGCATAGCTACCCAGCCCCTTCCTGTCACCATTGTATGTTGTACGTCCTGGCAGTTAATGTACACACTTAATGTATGTTGTACTTATTCATAGTTCATCTGCAGTAGCTGCTATCACTTGTCACTCTCACTATACAGCAATGATAGCTAGCTATCACTGCTGTACACAGGGAATGGTTTAGCCTAGCGATTGTTAGTACTTGCACTTGGTTCTATGAACATCTTTACTGTACCGACAGCGATATATTGTCATTTTGGGGGGCAGATGCTCAGTGAAAAATAAGGGCACTTTCCCCCAAGTGGGCTAGGGGTAAGGGGAGTAACATAGTACCATGTCAAAAACAGTAGGAGTCATGTAGCCCAAGTAAAGGGTGTTTATTGCCAAACTCAAGCGCTTGTCTTCAGGGAGATCCACGGGCAAAAACAACAAACAAAACGTAGCCTATCCCTGACTGGAAACAAAAGACAACTTTCTAAATTAAAGAAAAGTACATGTTCTAATCCTCCCTAGCAACACAGAACCAGGAGAAAATTGGGAACAAACATAATGGCAGGCTTACTGGCTCAACACTAAACAAAGACTAAAGAGCTGCTAAACAGTTGACGGGACAGGCATACCGGGCAGCAGGCGACAGCAGACAGCGGCAGACAGCGACAGGACTCCAGGTGTGAACAGTCTAGAGGTGGAGCTGAGGGTCTCGAGCTAAAGGCAGCATACACAAAAGCACATTAGAACACATGGGAATGAAACATGCAGCATGTGGAACTGCCGGCTGCCTTATTATAGCAGTGTGAGAATCTGTTTTTTAAAGTGTCATTTTGAAGTGGAGACTGATCATTACCACTTTCTAAAGCAGCATCCTCCTCGGTGACATGTCTTTAAAGATGTTGATGACCTCACTATGATTGATCTTGATATCTTTTTCTATAGCAAGCAGGAGAAGGTCAGAGAGCCGTTCTTCTCCACACAGACTTCTTAGTTTAGTTTTGATCATTTTCAGCTTTGAAAATGATCTCTCCACAGAAGCAGTTGTCACTGGCAATGTTGCATAGATTTTTATCATCTTCAAAAAGGCAGGAAAGATGGGCTGGCCACTGTTTTCCCTCAGTATGGCAAAGATTTCTTTGAGGTATTTTGCAGGAAAGCTGGAGTGGAACACCTTTAGTTCTGTCTTCAGCTGGTCCTTATCTTCTCCATAGAAATCACAGAGGATGTGGACAGCTTCCTTGGCTTCTGTGTTTGGCTCCTCCCAGTTGGCATGTACCGTTAAGGGGGGGAAGGACTGAATGATTCTAGCAGTGGGACTTCCAGTGAATCTCCTGTTGAGCTCCTCAGTCATAGTATCCAGAAAGGTAAAAAACACTACTCCTGAAGTATAACTCCACAGACTCATACTGAGCACCTACTTGAGACACTGTTGGGCTTTGTTGTAAACACACTGGCACTTTCCTTTTCCTCTCCTGACCAGGCACTACAGTAGGCACTGGGATGTTGAGACTCTCTGCCTTCTCTGATGCACATCCAAATATTTCCCCAAACTTCTCCTCAGACCTCATGGTTTGCAATGTGTGAAGCACACCATCAATAACCTTGTAGGCAGTGGAGTGGTGCAAGTGTTCTTCCTGCAGAGAATCTGATGCCACAGCAGTGACTTCGAACACTGGGGTGGCGATTTCCAGGCAGAGAATAAACATGATTTGATGGCATTTCTGTACATCTGAGCATCTCCTCTGGCCAGGTTAGGTGGGTCGCTGTCACTGATGTCATCAAGGAGCTTCAAAATAGCTTTCAGATTCCTCTGAAGGGCCTTCAGTGCTTTCTCCCTGCAAGCCCATCGGGTATCTGACAGCTGCTGGAGCTCCATAACACGCTGTCCAGCATACAAAGAATGCTGCCATATTACCGAGGCAGCATGGTGCTTTGGGGAGCCTGTGCAAAAGGAATTCTCTACGCTTCCACTAGGACCAGATTGAGACAGTGACTAAATAAATGACTGCAAGTATTAATTATGTAGCCTAATGTAAACCTACACAACACTAAATATTCAGCATACTGATAGATTCACATGCTGTACCAATGACAAACTCTGCCGACATTAGTTGTGTGATGGTCATCAGCTGTGTGGCGCTGCATGAGAGAGGCTACTTCACAACAGAAACAAATAAATGCAAGTTATAGCTTGGCAACTGAGGCTTAGGGTGCAAACAATACACTCTAGACTTAGTTCATTGATGTGTTACCTTGCTGGTTGGGCAGGGGGGTAGGTGTGAACTACTGCTGCAACGTGCCTCCATTTGTGTCCGCTCTGCGCGCTCACGTTGACAAAGGAAGAGAGGGGGGGGGGGGCATATATATTGGGGCATTATTATCACACGTTTTTAATTGTCGAGCATTTATAGATGATAATGTCGGCATGGGCCACATACACTGATAAAAAAAAAGAAAAAAACAAAAAACTTTCAGATTATTTTATTTTTTTCAAAAGGGCAATTGATTGGGCCAGGGGGCAAAGGGCAGGTGCTATAGCCCCACCTTGGGTCTACCTAGCACGCCACTGCTTCTTATGACAAATGTATTTATTGTAGGTCGCTTTGGATAAAAGCGTCTGCTAAATGTCCTGAATGTCAATGTAAAAATGTACACTCACATACACACACATGC
>NW_027641138.1:0-51041 GCF_949987615.1 Pollachius pollachius
AGCGAGAGAAGCACTTTTTGACCAACAATGCGATTCTAACCTTACAATGTTGATATTGCTCAAAACTAATGGAATTCACTCCCAAATGGTGGTTTATGCTTAAATAACCCTTTTGTAAGCATAATAACACGTTTGCATTGAAAGGAACAGAACTATTCACTTTTCTAGTTTTTATGTGTGCAAAATGCTTTTCAGAGCGAGAGAAGCACTTTTTGACCAACAATGTGATTCTGAACTTTCAATGTTGATATTGCTCAAAACTAATGGAATTCACTCCCAAATGGTGGTTTATGCTTAAATAACCCTTTTGTAAGCATAAAAACACGTTTGAATTGAAAGAAACAGAAATATTCACTTGTCAAGTTTTTATGCGTGCAAAATGCTTTTCAGAGCGAGAGAAGCACTTTTTGACCAACAATGTGATTCTGACCTTTCAATGTTGATATTGCTCAAAACTAATGGAATTCACTACCAAATGGTGGTTTATGCTTAAATAACCCTTTTGTAAGCATAAAACACGTTTGAATTGAAAGAAACAGAAATATTCACTTGTCAAGTTTTTATGCGTGCAAAATGCTTTTCAGAGCGAGAGAAGCACTTTTTGACCAACAATGTGATTCTGACCTTTCAATGTTGATATTGCTCAAAACTAATGGAATTGACTCCCAAATGGTGGTTTATGCTTAAATAACCCTTTTGTAAGCATAATAACACGTTTGCATTGAAAAGAACAGAAATATTCACTTGTCATGTTTTTATGCGTGCAAAATGCTTTTCAGAGCGAGAGAAGCACTTTTTGACCAACAATGTGATTCTGAACTTTCAATGTTGATATTGCTCAAAACTAATGGAATTCACTCCCAAATGGTGGTTTATGCTTAAATAACCATTTTGTAAGGCATAAAAACACGTTTGAATTGAAAGAAACAGAAATATTCACTTGTCAAGTTTTATGCGTGCAAAATGCTTTTCAGAGCGAGAGAAGCACTTTTTGACCAACAATGTGATTCTGACCTTTCAATGTTGATATTGCTCAAACTAATGGAATTCACTACCAAATGGTGGTTTATGCTTAAATAACCCTTTTGTAAGCATAAAAACACGTTTGAATTGAAAGAAACAGAAATATTCACTTGTCAAGTTTTTATGCGTGCAAAATGCTTTTCAGAGCGAGAGAAGCACTTTTTGACCAACAATGTGATTCTGACCTTTCAATGTTGTTATTGCTCAAAACTACTGGAATTCACTCCCAAATGGTGGTTTATGCTTAAATAACCCTTTTGTAAGCATAATAACACGTTTGCATTGAAAGGAACAGAAATATTCACTTTTCTAGTTTTTATGTGTGCAAAATGCTTTTCAGAGCGAGAGAAGCACTTTTTGACCAACAATGCGATTCTAACCTTACAATGTTGATATTGCTCAAAACTAATGGAATTCACTCCCAAATGGTGGTTTATGCTTAAATAACCCTTTTGTAAGCATGATAACACGTTTGCATTGAAAGGAACAGAACTATTCACTTTTCTAGTTTTTATGTGTGCAAAATGCTTTTCAGAGCGAGAGAAGCACTTTTGACCAACAATGTGATCCTGAACTTTCAATGTTGATATTGCTCAAAACTACTGGAATTCACTCCCAAATGGTGGTTTATGCTTAAATAACCCTTTTGTAAGCATAATAACACGTTTGCATTAAAAGGAACAGAACTATTCACTTTTCTAGTTTTTATGTGTGCAAAATGCTTTTCAGAGCGAGAGAAGCACTTTTTGACCAACAATGTGATTCTGAACTTTCAATGTTGATATTGCTCAAAACTAATGGAATTCACTCCAAAATGGTGGTTTATGCTTAAATAACCCTTTTGTAAGCATAATAACACGTTTGCATTGAAAAGAACAGAAATATTCACTTGTCATGTTTTTATGCGTGCAAAATGCTTTTCAGAGCGAGAGAAGCACTTTTTGACCAACAATGTGATTCTGAACTTTCAATGTTGATATTGCTCAAAACTAATGGAATTCACTACCAAATGGTGGTTTATGCTTAAATAACCCTTTTGTAAGCATAAGAACACGTTTGAATTGAAAGAAACAGAAATATTCACTTGTCAAGTTTTTATGCCTGCAAAATGCTTTTCAGAGCGAGAGAAGCACTTTTTGACCAACAATGCGATTCTAACCTTACAATGTTGATATTGCTCAAAACTAATGGAATTCACTCCCAAATGGTGGTTTATGCTTAAATAACCCTTTTGTAAGCATAATAACACGTTTGCATTGAAAGGAACAGAACTATTCACTTTTCTAGTTTTTATGTGTGCAAAATGCTTTTCAGAGCGAGAGAAGCACTTTTTGACCAACAATGTGATTCTGAACTTTCAATGTTGATATTGCTCAAAACTAATGGAATTCACTCCCAAATGGTGGTTTATGCTTAAATAACCCTTTTGTAAGCATAAAAACACGTTTGAATTGAAAGAAACAGAAATATTCACTTGTCAAGTTTTTATGCGTGCAAAATGCTTTTCAGAGCGAGAGAAGCACTTTTTGACCAACAATGTGATTCTGACCTTTCAATGTTGATATTGCTCAAAACTAATGGAATTCACTACCAAATGGTGGTTTATGCTTAAATAACCCTTTTGTAAGCATAAAAACACGTTTGAATTGAAAGAAACAGAAATATTCACTTGTCAAGTTTTTATGCGTGCAAAATGCTTTTCAGAGCGAGAGAAGCACTTTTTGACCAACAATGTGATTCTGACCTTTCAATGTTGATATTGCTCAAAACTAATGGAATTGACTCCCAAATGGTGGTTTATGCTTAAATAACCCTTTGTAAGCATAATAACACGTTTGCATTGAAAAGAACAGAAATATTCACTTGTCAAGTTTTTATGCGTGCAAAATGCTTTTCAGAGCGAGAGAAGCACTTTTTGACCAACAATGTGATTCTGACCTTTCAATGTTGATATTGCTCAAAACTAATGGAATTCACTACCAAATGGTGGTTTATGCTTAAATAACCCTTTTGTAAGCATAAAAACACGTTTGAATTGAAAGAAACAGAAATATTCACTTGTCAAGTTTTTATGCGTGCAAAATGCTTTTCAGAGCGAGAGAAGCACTTTTTGACCAACAATGTGATTCTGACCTTTCAATGTTGTTATTGCTCAAAACTACTGGAATTCACTCCCAAATGGTGGTTTATGCTTAAATAACCCTTTTGTAAGCATAATAACACGTTTGCATTGAAAGGAACAGAAATATTCACTTTTCTAGTTTTTATGTGTGCAAAATGCTTTTCAGAGCGAGAGAAGCACTTTTTGACCAACAATGCGATTCTAACCTTACAATGTTGATATTGCTCAAAACTAATGGAATTCACTCCCAAATGGTGGTTTATGCTTAAATAACCCTTTTGTAAGCATGATAACACGTTTGCATTGAAAGGAACAGAACTATTCACTTTTCTAGTTTTTATGTGTGCAAAATGCTTTTCAGAGCGAGAGAAGCACTTTTTGACCAACAATGTGATCCTGAACTTTCAATGTTGATATTGCTCAAAACTAATGGAATTCACTCCCAAATGGTGGTTTATGCTTAAATAACCCTTTTGTAAGCATAATAACACGTTTGCATTGAAAAGAACAGAAATATTCACTTGTCATGTTTTTATGCGTGCAAAATGCTTTTCAGAGCGAGAGAAGCACTTTTTGACCAACAATGTGATTCTGAACTTTCAATGTTGATATTGCTCAAAACTAATGGAATTCACTCCCAAATGGTGGTTTATGCTTAAATAACCCTTTTGTAAGCATAATAACACGTTTGCATTGAAAGGAACAGAACTATTCACTTTTCTAGTTTTTATGTGTGCAAAATGCTTTTCAGAGCGAGAGAAGCACTTTTTGACCAACAATGTGATTCTGAACTTTCAATGTTGATATTGCTCAAAACTAATGGAATTCACTCCAAAATGGTGGTTTATGCTAAAATAACCCTTTTGTAAGCATAATAACACGTTTGCATTGAAAAGAACAGAAATATTCACTTGTCATGTTTTTATGCGTGCAAAATGCTTTTCAGAGCGAGAGAAGCACTTTTTGACCAACAATGTGATTCTGACCTTTCAATGTTGATATTGCTCAAAACTAATGGAATTCACTACCAAATGGTGGTTTATGCTTAAATAACCCATTTGTAAGCATAAAAACACGTTTGAATTGAAAGAAACAGAAATATTCACTTGTCAAGTTTTTATGCGTGCAAAATGCTTTTCAGAGCGAGAGAAGCACTTTTTGACCAACAATGCGATTCTAACCTTACAATGTTGATATTGCTCAAAACTAATGGAATTCACTCCCAAATGGTGGTTTATGCTTAAATAACCCTTTTGTAAGCATAATAACACGTTTGCATTGAAAGGAACAGAACTATTCACTTTTCTAGTTTTTATGTGTGCAAAATGCTTTTCAGAGCGAGAGAAGCACTTTTTGACCAACAATGTGATTCTGAACTTTCAATGTTGATATTGCTCAAAACTAATGGAATTCACTCCCAAATGGTGGTTTATGCTTAAATAACCCTTTTGTAAGCATAAAAACACGTTTGAATTGAAAGAAACAGAAATATTCACTTGTCAAGTTTTTATGCGTGCAAAATGCTTTTCAGAGCGAGAGAAGCACTTTTTGACCAACAATGTGATTCTGACCTTTCAATGTTGATATTGCTCAAAACTAATGGAATTCACTACCAAATGGTGGTTTATGCTTAAATAACCCTTTTGTAAGCATAAAAACACGTTTGAATTGAAAGAAACAGAAATATTCACTTGTCAAGTTTTTATGCGTGCAAAATGCTTTTCAGAGCGAGAGAAGCACTTTTTGACCAACAATGTGATTCTGACCTTTCAATGTTGATATTGCTCAAAACTACTGGAATTCACTCCCAAATGGTGGTTTATGCTTAAATAACCCTTTTGTAAGCATAATAACACGTTTGCATTGAAAGGAACAGAAATATTCACTTTTCTAGTTTTTATGTGTGCAAAATGCTTTTCAGAGCGAGAGAAGCACTTTTTGACCAACAATGTGATTCTGACCTTTCAATGTTGATATTGCTCAAAACTAATGGAATTGACTCCCAAATGGTGGTTTATGCTTAAATAACCCTTTTGTAAGCATAATAACACGTTTGCATTGAAAAGAACAGAAATATTCACTTGTCATGTTTTTATGCGTGCAAAATGCTTTTCAGAGCGAGAGAAGCACTTTTTGACCAACAATGTGATTCTGAACTTTCAATGTTGATATTGCTCAAAACTAATGGAATTCACTCCCAAATGGTGGTTTATGCTTAAATAACCCTTTTGTAAGCATAAAAACACGTTTGAATTGAAAGAAACAGAAATATTCACTTGTCAAGTTTTTATGCGTGCAAAATGCTTTTCAGAGCGAGAGAAGCACTTTTTGACCAACAATGTGATTCTGACCTTTCAATGTTGATATTGCTCAAAACTAATGGAATTCACTACCAAATGGTGGTTTATGCTTAAATAACCCTTTTGTAAGCATAAAAACACGTTTGAATTGAAAGAAACAGAAATATTCACTTGTCAAGTTTTTATGCGTGCAAAATGCTTTTCAGAGCGAGAGAAGCACTTTTTGACCAACAATGTGATTCTGACCTTTCAATGTTGATATTGCTCAAAACTACTGGAATTCACTCCAAATGGTGGTTTATGCTTAAATAACCCTTTTGTAAGCATAATAACACGTTTGCATTGAAAGGAACAGAAATATTCACTTTTCTAGTTTTTTATGTGTGCAAAATGCTTTTCAGAGCGAGAGAAGCACATTTTGACCAACAATGTGATTCTGACCTTTCAATGTTGATATTGCTCAAAACTAATGGAATTGACTCCCAAATGGTGGTTTATGCTTTAATAACCCTTTTGTAAGCATAATAACACGTTTGCATTGAAAAGAACAGAAATATTCACTTGTCATGTTTTTATGCGTGCAAAATGCTTTTCAGAGCGAGAGAAGCACTTTTGACCAACAATGTGATTCTGAACTTTCAATGTTGATATTGCTCAAAACTAATGGAATTCACTCCCAAATGGTGGTTTATGCTTAAATAACCCTTTTGTAAGCATAAAAACACGTTTGAATTGAAAGAAACAGAAATATTCACTTGTCAAGTTTTTATGCGTGCAAAATGCTTTTCAGAGCGAGAGAAGCACTTTTTGACCAACAATGTGATTCTGACCTTTCAATGTTGATATTGCTCAAAACTAATGGAATTCACTACCAAATGGTGGTTTATGCTTAAATAACCCTTTTGTAAGCATAAAAACACGTTTGAATTGAAAGAAACAGAAATATTCACTTGTCAAGTTTTTATGCGTGCAAAATGCTTTTCAGAGCGAGAGAAGCACTTTTTGACCAACAATGTGATTCTGACCTTTCAATGTTGTTATTGCTCAAAACTACTGGAATTCACTCCCAAATGGTGGTTTATGCTTAAATAACCCTTTTGTAAGCATAATAACACGTTTGCATTGAAAGGAACAGAAATATTCACTTTTCTAGTTTTTATGTGTGCAAAATGCTTTTCAGAGCGAGAGAAGCACTTTTTGACCAACAATGCGATTCTAACCTTACAATGTTGATATTGCTCAAAACTAATGGAATTCACTCCCAAATGGTGGTTTATGCTTAAATAACCCTTTTGTAAGCATAATAACACGTTTGCATTGAAAGGAACAGAACTATTCACTTTTCTAGTTTTTATGTGTGCAAAATGCTTTTCAGAGCGAGAGAAGCACTTTTTGACCAACAATGTGATTCTGAACTTTCAATGTTGATATTGCTCAAAACTAATGGAATTCACTCCCAAATGGTGGTTTATGCTTAAATAACCCTTTTGTAAGCATAAAAACACGTTTGAATTGAAAGAAACAGAAATATTCACTTGTCAAGTTTTTATGCGTGCAAAATGCTTTTCAGAGCGAGAGAAGCACTTTTTGACCAACTATGTTTTTCTGACCTTTCAATGTTGATATTGCTCAAAACTACTGGAATTCACTCCCAAATGGTGGTTTATGCTTAAATAACCCTTTTGTAAGCATAATAACACGTTTGCATTGAACGAAACAGAAATATTCACTTGTCAAGTTTTTATGCGTGCAAAATGCTTTTCAGAGCGAGAGAAGCACTTTTTGACCAACAATGTGATTCTGACCTTTCAATGTTGATATTGCTCAAAACTACTGGAATTCACTCCCAAATGGTGGTTTATGCTTAAATAACCCTTTTGTAAGCATAATAACACGTTTGCATTGAAAGGAACAGAAATATTCACTTTTCTAGTTTTTATGTGTGCAAAATGCTTTTCAGAGCGAGAGAAGCACTTTTTGACCAACAATGCGATTCTAACCTTACAATGTTGATATTGCTCAAAACTAATGGAATTCACTCCCAAATGGTGGTTTATGCTTAAATAACCCTTTTGTAAGCATAATAACACGTTTGCATTGAAAGGAACAGAACTATTCACTTTTCTAGTTTTTATGTGTGCAAAATGCTTTTCAGAGCGAGAGAAGCAATTTTTGACCAACAATGTGATCCTGAACTTTCAATGTTGATATTGCTCAAAACTAATGGAATTCACTCCCAAATGGTGGTTTATGCTTAAATAACCCTTTTGTAAGCATAATAACACGTTTGCATTGAAAAGAACAGAAATATTCACTTGTCATGTTTTTATGCGTGCAAAATGCTTTTCAGAGCGAGAGAAGCACTTTTGACCAACAATGTGATTCTGAACTTTCAATGTTGATATTGCTCAAAACTAATGGAATTCACTACCAAATGGTGGTTTATGCTTAAATAACCCTTTTGTAAGCATAAAAACACGTTTGAATTGAAAGAAACAGAAATATTCACTTGTCAAGTTTTTATGCCTGCAAAATGCTTTTCAGAGCGAGAGAAGCACTTTTGACCAACAATGCGATTCTAACCTTACAATGTTGATATTGCTCAAAACTAATGGAATTCACTCCCAAATGGTGGTTTATGCTTAAATAACCCTTTTGTAAGCATAATAACACGTTTGCATTGAAAGGAACAGAACTATTCACTTTTCTAGTTTTTATGTGTGCAAAATGCTTTTCAGAGCGAGAGAAGCACTTTTTGACCAACAATGTGATTCTGAACTTTCAATGTTGATATTGCTCAAAACTAATGGAATTCACTCCAAAATGGTGGTTTATGCTTAAATAACCCTTTTGTAAGCATAATAACACGTTTGCATTGAAAAGAACAGAAATATTCACTTGTCATGTTTTTATGCGTGCAAAATGCTTTTCAGAGCGAGAGAAGCACTTTTTGACCAACAATGTGATTCTGAACTTTCAATGTTGATATTGCTCAAAACTAATGGAATTCACTACCAAATGGTGGTTTATGCTTAAATAACCCTTTTGTAAGCATAAAAACACGTTTGAATTGAAAGAAACAGAAATATTCACTTGTCAAGTTTTTATGCGTGCAAAATGCTTTTCAGAGCGAGAGAAGCACTTTTTTACCAACAATGTGATTCTGACCTTTCAATTTTGATATTGCTCAAAACTAACGGAATTCACTCCCAAATGGTGGTTTATGCTTAAATAACCCTTTTGTAAGCATAATAACACGTTTCCATTGAAAGTAACAGAAATATTCACGTTTCTAGTTTTTATGTGTGCAAAATGCTTTTCAGAGCGAGAGAAGCACTTTTTGACCAACAATGTGATTCTGACCTTTCAATTTTGATATTGCTCAAAACTAATGGAATTCACTCCCAAATGGTGGTTTATGCTTAAATAACCCTTTTGTAAGCATAATAACACGTTTCCATTGAAAGTAACAGAAATATTCACATGTCAAGTTTTTATGTGTGCAAAATGCTTTTCAGAGCGAGAGAAGCACTTTTTGACCAACAATGTGATTCTGACCTTTCAATTTTGATATTGCTCAAAACTAATGGAATTCACTCCCAAATGGTGGTTTATGCTTAAATAACCCTTTTGTAAGCATAATAACACGTTTCCATTGAAAGGAACAGAAATATTCACTTTTCTAGTTTTTATGTGTGCAAAATGCTTTTCAGAGCGAGAGAAGCACTTTTTGACCAACAATGCGATTCTAACCTTAGAATGTTGATATTGCTCAAAACTAATGGAATTCACTCCCAAATGGTGGTTTATGCTTAAATAACCCTTTTGTAAGCATAATAACACGTTTGCATTGAAAGGAACAGAACTATTCACTTTTCTAGTTTTTATGTGTGCAAAATGCTTTTCAGAGCGAGAGAAGCACTTTTTGACCAACAATGTGATCCTGAACTTTCAATGTTGATATTGCTCAAAACTAATGGAATTCACTCCCAAATGGTGGTTTATGCTTAAATAACCCTTTTGTAAGCATAATAACACGTTTGCATTGAAAAGAACAGAAATATTCACTTGTCATGTTTTTATGCGTGCAAAATGCTTTTCAGAGCGAGAGAAGCACTTTTTGACCAACAATGTGATTCTGAACTTTCAATGTTGATATTGCTCAAAACTAATGGAATTCACTACCAAATGGTGGTTTATGCTTAAATAACCCTTTTGTAAGCATAAAAACACGTTTGAATTGAAAGAAACAGAAATATTCACTTGTCAAGTTTTTATGCCTGCAAAATGCTTTTCAGAGCGAGAGAAGCACTTTTTGACCAACAATGCGATTCTAACCTTACAATGTTGATATTGCTCAAAACTAATGGAATTCACTCCCAAATGGTGGTTTATGCTTAAATAACCCTTTTGTAAGCATAATAACACGTTTGCATTGAAAGGAACAGAACTATTCACTTTTCTAGTTTTTATGTGTGCAAAATGCTTTTCAGAGCGAGAGAAGCACTTTTTGACCAACAATGTGATTCTGAACTTTCAATGTTGATATTGCTCAAAACTAATGGAATTCACTCCAAAATGGTGGTTTATGCTTAAATAACCCTTTTGTAAGCATAATAACACGTTTGCATTGAAAAGAACAGAAATATTCACTTGTCATGTTTTTATGCGTGCAAAATGCTTTTCAGAGCGAGAGAAGCACTTTTTGACCAACAATGTGATTCTGAACTTTCAATGTTGATATTGCTCAAAACTAATGGAATTCACTACCAAATGGTGGTTTATGCTTAAATAACCCTTTTGTAAGCATAAAAACACGTTTGAATTGAAAGAAACAGAAATATTCACTTGTCAAGTTTTTATGCGTGCAAAATGCTTTCAGAGCGAGAGAAGCACTTTTTTACCAACAATGTGATTCTGACCTTTCAATTTTGATATTGCTCAAAACTAATGGAATTCACTCCCAAATGGTGGTTTATGCTTAAATAACCCTTTTGTAAGCATAATAACACGTTTCCATTGAAAGTAACAGAAATATTCACGTTTCTAGTTTTTATGTGTGCAAAATGCTTTTCAGAGCGAGAGAAGCACTTTTTGACCAACAATGTGATTCTGACCTTTCAATTTTGATATTGCTCAAAACTAATGGAATTCACTCCCAAATGGTGGTTTATGCTTAAATAACCCTTTTGTAAGCATAATAACACGTTTCCATTGAAAGTAACAGAAATATTCACATGTCAAGTTTTTATGTGTGCAAAATGCTTTTCAGAGCGAGAGAAGCACTTTTTGACCAACAATGTGATTCTGACCTTTCAATTTTGATATTGCTCAAAACTAATGGAATTCACTCCCAAATGGTGGTTTATGCTTAAATAACCCTTTTGTAAGCATAATAACACGTTTCCATTGAAAGTAACAGAAATATTCACATGTCAAGTTTTTATGTGTGCAAAATGCTTTTCAGAGCGAGAGAAGCACTTTTTGACCAACAATGTGATTCTGACCTTTCAATTTTGATATTGCTCAAAACTAATGGAATTCACTCCCAAATGGTGGTTTATGCTTAAATAACCCTTTTGTAAGCATAATAACACGTTTCCATTGAAAGTAACAGAAATATTCACATGTCAAGTTTTTATGTGTGCAAAATGCTTTTCAGAAAGAGAGAAGCACTTTTTGACCAACAATGTGATTCTGACCTTTCAATTTTGATATTGCTCAAAACTAATGGAATTCACTCCCAAATGGTGGTTTATGCTTAAATAACCCTTTTGTAAGCATAATAACACGTTTCCATTGAAAGAAACAGAAATATTCACATGTCAAGTTTTTATGCGTGCAAAATGCTTTTCAGAGCGAGAGAAGCACTTTTTGACCAACAATGTGATTCTGACCTTTCAATTTTGATATTGCTCAAAACTACTGGAATTCACTCCCAAATGGTGGTTTATGCTTAAATAACCCTTTTGTAAGCATAATAACACGTTTCCATTGAAAGTAACAGAAATATTCACGTTTCTAGTTTTTATGTGTGCAAAATGCTTTTCAGAGCGAGAGAAGCACTTTTTGACCAACAATGTGATTCTGACCTTTCAATTTTGATATTGCTCAAAACTAATGGAATTCACTCCCAAATGGTGGTTTATGCTTAAATAACCCTTTTGTAAGCATAATAACACGTTTCCATTGAAAGTAACAGAAATATTCACATGTCAAGTTTTTATGTGTGCAAAATGCTTTTCAGAGCGAGAGAAGCACTTTTTGACCAACAATGTGATTCTGACCTTTCAATTTTGATATTGCTCAAAACTAATGGAATTCACTCCCAAATGGTGGTTTATGCTTAAATAACCCTTTTGTAAGCATAATAACACGTTTCCATTGAAAGTAACAGAAATATTCACATGTCAAGTTTTTATGTGTGCAAAATGCTTTTCAGAGCGAGAGAAGCACTTTTTGACCAACAATGTGATTCTGACCTTTCAATTTTGATATTGCTCAAAACTAATGGAATTCACTCCCAAATGGTGGTTTATGCTTAAATAACCCTTTTGTAAGCATAATAACACGTTTCCATTGAAAGTAACAGAAATATTCACATGTCAAGTTTTTATGTGTGCAAAATGCTTTTCAGAAAGAGAGAAGCACTTTTTGACCAACAATGTGATTCTGACCTTTCAATTTTGATATTGCTCAAAACTAATGGAATTCACTCCCAAATGGTGGTTTATGCTTAAATAACCCTTTTGTAAGCATAATAACACGTTTCCATTGAAAGAAACAGAAATATTCACATGTCAAGTTTTTATGCGTGCAAAATGCTTTTCAGAGCGAGAGAAGCACTTTTTGACCAACAATGTGATTCTGACCTTTCAATTTTGATATTGCTCAAAACTACTGGAATTCACTCCCAAATGGTGGTTTATGCTTAAATAACCCTTTTGTAAGCATAATAACACGTTTCCATTGAAAGTAACAGAAATATTCACATGTCAAGTTTTTATGCGTGCAAAATGCTTTTCAGAGCGAGAGAAGCACTTTTTGACCAACAATGTGATTCTGACCTTTCAATTTTGATATTGCTCAAAACTAATGGAATTCACTCCCAAATGGTGGTTTATGCTTAAATAACCCTTTTGTAAGCATAATAACACGTTTCCATTGAAAGAAACAGAAATATTCACATGTCAAGTTTTTATGCGTGCAAAATGCTTTTCAGAGCGAGAGAAGCACTTTTTGACCAACAATGTGATTCTGACCTTTCAATTTTGATATTGCTCAAAACTAATGGAATTCACTCCCAAATGGTGGTTTATGCTTAAATAACCCTTTTGTAAGCATAATAACACGTTTCCATTGAAGTAACAGAAATATTCACGTTTCTAGTTTTTATGTGTGCAAAATGCTTTTCAGAGCGAGAGAAGCACTTTTTGACCAACAATGTGATTCTGACCTTTCAATTTTGATATTGCTCAAAACTAATGGAATTCACTCCCAAATGGTGGTTTATGCTTAAATAACCCTTTTGTAAGCATAATAACACGTTTCCATTGAAAGTAACAGAAATATTCACAAGTCAAGTTTTTATGTGTGTAAAATGCTTTTCAGAGCGAGAGAAGCACTTTTGACCAACAATGTGATTCTGACCTTTCAATTTTGATATTGCTCAAAACTAATGGAATTCACTCCCAAATGGTGGTTTATGCTTAAATAACCCTTTTGTAAGCATAATAACACGTTTCCATTGAAAGTAACAGTAATATTCACATGTCAAGTTTTTATGTGTGCAAAATGCTTTTCAGAGCGAGAGAAGCACTTTTTGACCAACAATGTGATTCTGACCTTTCAATTTTGATATTGCTCAAAACTAATGGAATTCACTCCCAAATGGTGGTTTATGCTTAAATAACCCTTTTGTAAGCATAATAACACGTTTCCATTGAAAGTAACAGAAATATTCACATGTCAAGTTTTTATGTGTGCAAAATGCTTTTCAGAGCGAGAGAAGCACTTTTTGACCAACAATGTGATTCTGACCTTTCAATTTTGATATTGCTCAAAACTAATGGAATTCACTCCCAAATGGTGGTTTATGCTTAAATAACCCTTTTGTAAGCATAATAACACGTTTCCATTGAAAGAAACAGAAATATTCACATGTCAAGTTTTTATGCGTGCAAAATGCTTTTCAGAGCGAGAGAAGCACTTTTTGACCAACAATGTGATTCTGACCTTTCAATTTTGATATTGCTCAAAACTACTGGAATTCACTCCCAAATGGTGGTTTATGCTTAAATAACCCTTTTGTAAGCATAATAACACGTTTCCATTGAAAGTAACAGAAATATTCACATGTCAAGTTTTATGCGTGCAAAATGCTTTTCAGAGCGAGAGAAGCACTTTTTGACCAACAATGTGATTCTGACCTTTCAATTTTGATATTGCTCAAACTAATGGAATTCACTCCCAAATGGTGGTTTATGCTTAAATAACCCTTTTGTAAGCATAATAACACGTTTCCATTGAAAGAAACAGAAATATTCACATGTCAAGTTTTTATGCGTGCAAAATGCTTTTCAGAGCGAGAGAAGCACTTTTTGACCAACAATGTGATTCTGACCTTTCAATTTTGATATTGCTCAAAACTAATGGAATTCACTCCCAAATGGTGGTTTATGCTTAAATAACCCTTTTTTAAGCATAATAACACGTTTCCATTGAAAGTAACAGAAATATTCACATGTCAAGTTTTTATGTGTGCAAAATGCTTTTCAGAGCGAGAGAAGCACTTTTTGACCAACAATGTGATTCTGACCTTTCAATTTTGATATTGCTCAAAACTAATGGAATTCACTCCCAAATGGTGGTTTATGCTTAAATAACCCTTTTGTAAGCATAATAACACGTTTCCATTGAAAGAAACAGAAATATTCACATGTCAAGTTTTTATGTGTGCAAAATGCTTTTCAGAGCGAGAGAAGCACTTTTTGACCAACAATGTGATTCTGACCTTTCAATTTTGATATTGCTCAAAACTAATGGAATTCACTCCCAAATGGTGGTTTATGCTTAAATAACCCTTTTGTAAGCATAATAACACGTTTCCATTGAAAGAAACAGAAATATTCACATGTCAAGTTTTTATGCGTGCAAAATGCTTTTCAGAGCGAGAGAAGCACTTTTTGACCAACAATGTGATTCTGACCTTTCAATTTTGATATTGCTCAAAACTAATGGAATTCACTCCCAAATGGTGGTTTATGCTTAAATAACCCTTTTTTAAGCATAATAACACGTTTCCATTGAAAGTAACAGAAATATTCACATGTCAGGTTTTTATGTGTGCAAAATGCTTTTCAGAGCGAGAGAAGCACTTTTTGACCAACAATGTGATTCTGACCTTTCAATTTTGATATTGCTCAAAACTAATGGAATTCATTCCCAAATGGTGGTTTATGCTTAAATAACCCTTTTGTAAGCATAATAACACGTTTGCATTGAAAGGAACAGAACTATTCACTTTTCTAGTTTTTATGTGTGCAAAATGCTTTTCAGAGCGAGAGAAGCACTTTTTGACCAACAATGTGATTCTGAACTTTCAATGTTGATATTGCTCAAAACTAATGGAATTCACTCCCAAATGGTGGTTTATGCTTAAATAACCCTTTTGTAAGCATAAAAACACGTTTGAATTGAAAGAAACAGAAATATTCACTTGTCAAGTTTTTATGCGTGCAAAATGCTTTTCAGAGCGAGAGAAGCACTTTTTGACCTACAATGTGATTCTGACCTTTCAATGTTGATATTGCTCAAAACTAATGGAATTCACTACCAAATGGTGGTTTATGCTTAAATAACCCTTTTGTAAGCATAAAAACACGTTTGAATTGAAAGAAACAGAAATATTCACTTGTCAAGTTTTTATGCGTGCAAAATGCTTTTCAGAGCGAGAGAAGCACTTTTTGACCAACAATGTGATTCTGACCTTTCAATGTTGATATTGCTCAAAACTACTGGAATTCACTCCCAAATGGTGGTTTATGCTTAAATAACCCTTTTGTAAGCATAATAACACGTTTGCATTGAAAGGAACAGAAATATTCACTTTTCTAGTTTTTATGTGTGCAAAATGCTTTTCAGAGCGAGAGAAGCACTTTTTGACCAACAATGTGATTCTGACCTTTCAATGTTGATATTGCTCAAAACTAATGGAATTGACTCCCAAATGGTGGTTTATGCTTAAATAACCCTTTTGTAAGCATAATAACACGTTTGCATTGAAAAGAACAGAAATATTCACTTGTCATGTTTTTATGCGTGCAAAATGCTTTTCAGAGCGAGAGAAGCACTTTTTGACCAACAATGTGATTCTGAACTTTCAATGTTGATATTGCTCAAAACTAATGGAATTCACTCCCAAATGGTGGTTTATGCTTAAATAACCCTTTTGTAAGCATAAAAACACGTTTGAATTGAAAGAAACAGAAATATTCACTTGTCAAGTTTTTATGCGTGCAAAATGCTTTTCAGAGCGAGAGAAGCACTTTTTGACCAACAATGTGATTCTGACCTTTCAATGTTGATAATGCTCAAAACTAATGGAATTCACTACCAAATGGTGGTTTATGCTTAAATAACCCTTTTGTAAGCATAAAAACACGTTTGAATTGAAAGAAACAGAAATATTCACTTGTCAAGTTTTTATGCGTGCAAAATGCTTTTCAGAGCGAGAGAAGCACTTTTTGACCAACAATGTGATTCTGACCTTTCAATGTTGTTATTGCTCAAAACTACTGGAATTCACTCCCAAATGGTGGTTTATGCTTAAATAACCCTTTTGTAAGCATAATAACACGTTTGCATTGAAAGGAACAGAAATATTCACTTTTCTAGTTTTTATGTGTGCAAAATGTTTTTCAGAGCGAGAGAAGCACTTTTTGACCAACAATGCGATTCTAACCTTACAATGTTGATATTGCTCAAAACTAATGGAATTCACTCCCAAATGGTGGTTTATGCTTAAATAACCCTTTTGTAAGCATAATAACACGTTTGCATTGAAAGGAACAGAACTATTCACTTTTCTAGTTTTTATGTGTGCAAAATGCTTTTCAGAGCGAGAGAAGCACTTTTTGACCAACAATGTGATTCTGAACTTTCAATGTTGATATTGCTCAAAACTAATGGAATTCACTCCCAAATGGTGGTTTATGCTTAAATAACCCTTTTGTAAGCATAAAAACACGTTTGAATTGAAAGAAACAGAAATATTCACTTGTCAAGTTTTTATGCGTGCAAAATGCTTTTCAGAGCGAGAGAAGCACTTTTTGACCAACAATGTGATTCTGACCTTTCAATGTTGATATTGCTCAAAACTACTGGAATTCACTCCCAAATGGTGGTTTATGCTTAAATAACCCTTTTGTAAGCATAATAACACGTTTGCATTGAAAGGAACAGAACTATTCCACTTTTCTAGTTTTTTATGTGTGCAAAATGCTTTTCAGAGCGAGAGAAGCACTTTTTGACCAACAATGCGATTCTAACCTTACAATGTTGATATTGCTCAAAACTACTGGAATTCACTCCCAAATGGTGGTTTATGCTTAAATAACCCTTTTGTAAGCATAATAACACGTTTGCATTGAAAGGAACAGAAATATTCACTTTTCTAGTTTTTATGTGTGCAAAATGCTTTTCAGAGCGAGAGAAGCACTTTTTGACCAACAATGTGATTCTGACCTTTCAATGTTGATATTGCTCAAAACTAATGGAATTGACTCCCAAATGGTGGTTTATGCTTAAATAACCCTTTTGTAAGCATAATAACACGTTTGCATTGAAAAGAACAGAAATATTCACTTGTCATGTTTTTATGCGTGCAAAATGCTTTTCAGAGCGAGAGAAGCACTTTTTGACCAACAATGTGATTCTGAACTTTCAATGTTGATATTGCTCAAAACTAATGGAATTCACTCCCAAATGGTGGTTTATGCTTAAATAACCCTTTTGTAAGCATAAAAACACGTTTGAATTGAAAGAAACAGAAATATTCACTTGTCAAGTTTTTATGCGTGCAAAATGCTTTTCAGAGCGAGAGAAGCACTTTTTGACCAACAATGTGATTCTGACCTTTCAATGTTGATATTGCTCAAAACTAATGGAATTCACTACCAAATGGTGGTTTATGCTTAAATAACCCTTTTGTAAGCATAAAAACACGTTTGAATTGAAAGAAACAGAAATATTCACTTTTCTAGTTTTTATGTGTGCAAAATGCTTTTCAGAGCGAGAGAAGCACTTTTTGACCAACAATGCGATTCTAACCTTACAATGTTGATATTGCTCAAAACTACTGGAATTCACTCCCAAATGGTGGTTTATGCTTAAATAACCCTTTTGTAAGCATAATAACACGTTTGCATTGAAAGGAACAGAACTATTCACTTTTCTAGTTTTTATGTGTGCAAAATGCTTTTCAGAGCGAGAGAAGCACTTTTTGACCAACAATGCGATTCTAACCTTACAATGTTGATATTGCTCAAAACTACTGGAATTCACTCCCAAATGGTGGTTTATGCTTAAATAACCCTTTTGTAAGCATAATAACACGTTTGCATTGAAAGGAACAGAAACAGAAATATTCACTTTTCTAGTTTTTATGTGTGCAAAATGCTTTTCAGAGCGAGAGAAGCACTTTTTGACCAACAATGTGATTCTGACCTTTCAATGTTGATATTGCTCAAAACTAATGGAATTGACTCCCAAATGGTGGTTTATGCTTAAATAACCCTTTTGTAAGCATAATAACACGTTTGCATTGAAAAGAACAGAAATATTCACTTGTCATGTTTTTATGCGTGCAAAATGCTTTTCAGAGCGAGAGAAGCACTTTTTGACCAACAATGTGATTCTGAACTTTCAATGTTGATATTGCTCAAAACTAATGGAATTCACTCCCAAATGGTGGTTTATGCTTAAATAACCCTTTTGTAAGCATAAAAACACGTTTGAATTGAAAGAAACAGAAATATTCACTTGTCAAGTTTTTATGCGTGCAAAATGCTTTTCAGAGCGAGAGAAGCACTTTTTGACCAACAATGTGATTCTGACCTTTCAATGTTGATATTGCTCAAAACTAATGGAATTCACTACCAAATGGTGGTTTATGCTTAAATAACCCTTTTGTAAGCATAAAAACACGTTTGAATTGAAAGAAACAGAAATATTCACTTGTCAAGTTTTTATGCGTGCAAAATGCTTTTCAGAGCGAGAGAAGCACTTTTTGACCAACAATGCGATTCTAACCTTACAATGTTGATATTGCTCAAAACTAATGGAATTCACTCCCAAATGGTGGTTTATGCTTAAATAACCCTTTTGTAAGCATAATAACACGTTTGCATTGAAAGGAACAGAACTATTCACTTTTCTAGTTTTTATGTGTGCAAAATGCTTTTCAGAGCGAGAGAAGCACTTTTTGACCAACAATGTGATTCTGAACTTTCAATGTTGATATTGCTCAAAACTAATGGAATTCACTCCCAAATGGTGGTTTATGCTTAAATAACCCTTTTGTAAGCATAAAAACACGTTTGAATTGAAAGAAACAGAAATATTCACTTGTCAAGTTTTTATGCGTGCAAAATGCTTTTCAGAGCGAGAGAAGCACTTTTTGACCAACAATGTGATTCTGACCTTTCAATGTTGATATTGCTCAAAACTACTGGAATTCACTCCCAAATGGTGGTTTATGCTTAAATAACCCTTTTGTAAGCATAATAACACGTTTGCATTGAAAGGAACAGAAATATTCACTTTTCTAGTTTTTATGTGTGCAAAATGCTTTTCAGAGCGAGAGAAGCACTTTTTGACCAACAATGCGATTCTAACCTTACAATGTTGATATTGCTCAAAACTAATGGAATTCACTCCCAAATGGTGGTTTATGCTTACATAACCCTTTTGTAAGCATAATAACACGTTTGCATTGAAAGGAACAGAACTATTCACTTTTCTAGTTTTTATGTGTGCAAAATGCTTTTCAGAGCGAGAGAAGCACTTTTTGACCAACAATGTGATCCTGAACTTTCAATGTTGATATTGCTCAAAACTAATGGAATTCACTCCCAAATGGTGGTTTATGCTTAAATAACCCTTTTGTAAGCATAATAACACGTTTGCATTGAAAAGAACAGAAATATTCACTTGTCATGTTTTTATGCGTGCAAAATGCTTTTCAGAGCGAGAGAAGCACTTTTTGACCAACAATGTGATTCTGAACTTTCAATGTTGATATTGCTCAAAACTAATGGAATTCACTACCAAATGGTGGTTTATGCTTAAATAACCCTTTTGTAAGCATAAAAACACGTTTGAATTGAAAGAAACAGAAATATTCACTTGTCAAGTTTTTATGCCTGCAAAATGCTTTTCAGAGCGATAGAAGCACTTTTTGACCAACAATGCGATTCTAACCTTACAATGTTGATATTGCTCAAAACTAATGGAATTCACTCCCAAATGGTGGTTTATGCTTAAATAACCCTAACCCTTTTGTAAGCATAATAACACGTTTGCATTGAAAGGAACAGAACTATTAACTTTTCTAGTTTTTATGTGTGCAAAATGCTTTTCAGAGCGAGAGAAGCACTTTTTGACCAACAATGTGATTCTGACCTTTCAATGTTGATATTGCTCAAAACTAATGGAATTCACTCCCAAATGGTGGTTTATGCTTAAATAACCCTTTTGTAAGCATAATAACACGTTTGCATTAAAAGAACAGAAATATTCACTTGTCATGTTTTTATGCGTGCAAAATGCTTTTCAGAGCGAGAGAAGCACTTTTTGACCAACAATGTGATTCTGAACTTTCAATGTTGATATTGCTCAAAACTAATGGAATTCACTACCAAATGGTGGTTTATGCTTAAATAACCCTTTTGTAAGCATAAAAACACGTTTGAATTGAAAGAAACAGAAATATTCACATGTCAAGTTTTTATGCGTGCAAAATGCTTTTCAGAGCGAGAGAAGCACTTTTTGACCAACAATGTGATTCTGACCTTTCAATTTTGATATTGCTCAAAACTAATGGAATTCACTCCCAAATGGTGGTTTATGCTTAAATAACCCTTTTTTAAGCATAATAACACGTTTCCATTGAAAGTAACAGAAATATTCACATGTCAAGTTTTTATGTGTGCAAAATGCTTTTCAGAGCGAGAGAAGCACTTTTTGACCAACAATGTGATTCTGACCTTTCAATTTTGATATTGCTCAAAACTAATGGAATTCACTCCCAAATGGTGGTTTATGCTTAAATAACCCTTTTGTAAGCATAATAACACGTTTCCATTGAAAGAAACAGAAATATTCACATGTCAAGTTTTTATGTGTGCAAAATGCTTTTCAGAGCGAGAGAAGCACTTTTTGACCAACAATGTGATTCTGACCTTTCAATTTTGATATTGCTCAAAACTAATGGAATTCACTCCCAAATGGTGGTTTATGCTTAAATAACCCTTTTGTAAGCATAATAACACGTTTCCATTGAAAGTAACAGAAATATTCACATGTCAAGTTTTTATGTGTGCAAAATGCTTTTCAGAGCGAGAGAAGCACTTTTTGACCAACAATGTGATTCTGACCTTTCAATTTTGATATTGCTCAAAACTAATGGAATTCACTCCCAAATGGTGGTTTATGCTTAAATAACCCTTTTGTAAGCATAATAACACGTTTCCATTGAAAGTAACAGAAATATTCACATGTCAAGTTTTTATGCGTGCAAAATGCTTTTCAGAGCGAGAGAAGCACTTTTTGACCAACAATGTGATTCTGACCTTTCAATTTTGATATTGCTCAAAACTAATGGAATTCACTCCCAAATGGTGGTTTATGCTTAAATAACCCTTTTGTAAGCATAATAACACGTTTCCATTGAAAGAAACAGAAATATTCACATGTCAAGTTTTTATGCGTGCAAAATGCTTTTCAGAGCGAGAGAAGCACTTTTTGACCAACAATGTGATTCTGACCTTTCAATTTGATATTGCTCAAAACTAATGGAATGCACTCCCAAATGGTGGTTTATGCTTAAATAACCCTTTTTTAAGCATAATAACACGTTTCCATTGAAAGAAACAGAAATATTCACATGTCAAGTTTTTATGTGTGTAAAATGCTTTTCTGAGCGAGAGAAGCACTTTTTGACCAACAATGTGATTCTGACCTTTCAATTTTGATATTGCTCAAAACTAATGGAATTCACTCCCAAATGGTGGTTTATGCTTAAATAACCCTTTTGTAAGCATAATAACACGTTTCCATTGAAAGAAACAGAAATATTCACATGTCAAGTTTTTATGCGTGCAAAATGCTTTTCAGAGCGAGAGAAGCACTTTTTGACCAACAATGTGATTCTGACCTTTCAATTTTGATATTGCTCAAAACTAATGGAATTCACTCCCAAATGGTGGTTTATGCTTAAATAACCCTTTTTTAAGCATAATAACACGTTTCCATTGAAAGTAACAGAAATATTCACATGTCAGGTTTTTATGTGTGCAAAATGCTTTTCAGAGCGAGAGAAGCACTTTTTGACCAACAATGTGATTCTGACCTTTCAATTTTGATATTGCTCAAAACTAATGGAATTCATTCCCAAATGGTGGTTTATGCTTAAATAACCCTTTTGTAAGCATAATAACACGTTTGCATTGAAAGGAACAGAACTATTCACTTTTCTAGTTTTTATGTGTGCAAAATGCTTTTCAGAGCGAGAGAAGCACTTTTTGACCAACAATGTGATTCTGACCTTTCAATGTTGATATTGCTCAAAACTAATGGAATTCACTCCCAAATGGTGGTTTATGCTTAAATAACCCTTTTGTAAGCATAATAACACGTTTGCATTAAAAAGAACAGAAATATTCACTTGTCATGTTTTTATGCGTGCAAAATGCTTTTCAGAGCGAGAGAAGCACTTTTTGACCAACAATGTGATTCTGAACTTTCAATGTTGATATTGCTCAAAACTAATGGAATTCACTACCAAATGGTGGTTTATGCTTAAATAACCCTTTTGTAAGCATAAAAACACGTTTGAATTGAAAGAAACAGAAATATTCACATGTCAAGTTTTTATGCGTGCAAAATGCTTTTCAGAGCGAGAGAAGCACTTTTTGACCAACAATGTGATTCTGACCTTTCAATTTTGATATTGCTCAAAACTAATGGAATTCACTCCCAAATGGTGGTTTATGCTTAAATAACCCTTTTGTAAGCATAATAACACGTTTCCATTGAAAGTAACAGAAATATTCACGTTTCTAGTTTTTATGTGTGCAAAATGCTTTTCAGAGCGAGAGAAGCACTTTTTGACCAACAATGTGATTCTGACCTTTCAATTTTGATATTGCTCAAAACTAATGGAATTCACTCCCAAATGGTGGTTTATGCTTAAATAACCCTTTTGTAAGCATAATAACACGTTTCCATTGAAAGTAACAGAAATATTCACATGTCAAGTTTTTATGTGTGCAAAATGCTTTTAAGAGCGAGAGAAGCACTTTTTGACCAACAATGTGATTCTGACCTTTCAATTTTGATATTGCTCAAAACTAATGGAATTCACTCCCAAATGGTGGTTTATGCTTAAATAACCCTTTTGTAAGCATAATAACACGTTTCCATTGAAAGTAACAGAAATATTCACATGTCAAGTTTTTATGCGTGCAAAATGCTTTTCAGAGCGAGAGAAGCACTTTTTGACCATTAATGTGATTCTGACCTTTCAATTTTGATATTGCTCAAAACTAATGGAATTCACTCCCAAATGGTGGTTTATGCTTAAATAACCCTTTTGTAAGCATAATAACACGTTTCCATTGAAAGAAACAGAAATATTCACATGTCAAGTTTTTATGCGTGCAAAATGCTTTTCAGAGCGAGAGAAGCACTTTTTGACCAACAATGTGATTCTGACCTTTCAATTTTGATATTGCTCAAAACTAATGGAATTCACTCCCAAATGGTGGTTTATGCTTAAATAACCCTTTTGTAAGCATAAAAACACGTTTGAATTGAAAGAAACAGAAATATTCACATGTCAAGTTTTTATGCGTGCAAAATGCTTTTCAGAGCGAGAGAAGCACTTTTTGACCAACAATGTGATTCTGACCTTTCAATTTTGATATTGCTCAAAACTAATGGAATTCACTCCCAAATGGTGGTTTATGCTTAAATAACCCTTTTTTAAGCATAATAACACGTTTCCATTGAAAGTAACAGAAATATTCACATGTCAAGTTTTTATGTGTGCAAAATGCTTTTCAGAGCGAGAGAAGCACTTTTTGACCAACAATGTGATTCTGACCTTTCAATTTTGATATTGCTCAAAACTAATGGAATTCACTCCCAAATGGTGGTTTATGCTTAAATAACCCTTTTGTAAGCATAATAACACGTTTCCATTGAAAGAAACAGAAATATTCACATGTCAAGTTTTTATGTGTGCAAAATGCTTTTCAGAGCGAGAGAAGCACTTTTTGACCAACAATGTGATTCTGACCTTTCAATTTTGATATTGCTCAAAACTAATGGAATTCACTCCCAAATGGTGGTTTATGCTTAAATAACCCTTTTGTAAGCATAATAACACGTTTCCATTGAAAGTAACAGAAATATTCACATGTCAAGTTTTTATGTGTGCAAAATGCTTTTCAGAGCGAGAGAAGCACTTTTTGACCAACAATGTGATTCTGACCTTTCAATTTTGATATTGCTCAAAACTAATGGAATTCACTCCCAAATGGTGGTTTATGCTTAAATAACCCTTTTGTAAGCATAATAACACGTTTCCATTGAAAGTAACAGAAATATTCACATGTCAAGTTTTTATGCGTGCAAAATGCTTTTCAGAGCGAGAGAAGCACTTTTTGACCAACAATGTGATTCTGACCTTTCAATTTTGATATTGCTCAAAACTAATGGAATTCACTCCCAAATGGTGGTTTATGCTTAAATAACCCTTTTGTAAGCATAATAACACGTTTCCATTGAAAGAAACAGAAATATTCACATGTCAAGTTTTTATGCGTGCAAAATGCTTTTCAGAGCGAGAGAAGCACTTTTTGACCAACAATGTGATTCTGACCTTTCAATTTTGATATTGCTCAAAACTAATGGAATGCACTCCCAAATGGTGGTTTATGCTTAAATAACCCTTTTTTAAGCATAATAACACGTTTCCATTGAAAGAAACAGAAATATTCACATGTCAAGTTTTTATGTGTGTAAAATGCTTTTCAGAGCGAGAGAAGCACTTTTTGACCAACAATGTGATTCTGACCTTTCAATTTTGATATTGCTCAAAACTAATGGAATTCACTCCCAAATGGTGGTTTATGCTTAAATAACCCTTTTGTAAGCATAATAACACGTTTCCATTGAAAGAAACAGAAATATTCACATGTCAAGTTTTTATGCGTGCAAAATGCTTTTCAGAGCGAGAGAAGCACTTTTTGACCAACAATGTGATTCTGACCTTTCAATTTTGATATTGCTCAAAACTAATGGAATTCACTCCCAAATGGTGGTTTATGCTTAAATAACCCTTTTGTAAGCATAATAACACGTTTCCATTGAAAGTAACAGAAATATTCACATGTCAAGTTTTTATGTGTGCAAAATGCTTTTCAGAGCGAGAGAAGCACTTTTTGACCAACAATGTGATTCTGACCTTTCAATTTTGATATTGCTCAAAACTAATGGAATTCACTCCCAAATGGTGGTTTATGCTTAAATAACCCTTTTGTAAGCATAATAACACGTTTCCATTGAAAGTAACAGAAATATTCACATGTCAAGTTTTTATGCGTGCAAAATGCTTTTCAGAGCGAGAGAAGCACTTTTTGACCAACAATGTGATTCTGACCTTTCAATTTTGATATTGCTCAAAACTAATGGAATTCACTCCCAAATGGTGGTTTATGCTTAAATAACCCTTTTGTAAGCATAATAACACGTTTCCATTGAAAGAAACAGAAATATTCACATGTCAAGTTTTTATGCGTGCAAAATGCTTTTCAGAGCGAGAGAAGCACTTTTTGACCAACAATGTGATTCTGACCTTTCAATTTTGATATTGCTCAAAACTAATGGAATGCACTCCCAAATGGTGGTTTATGCTTAAATAACCCTTTTTTAAGCATAATAACACGTTTCCATTGAAAGAAACAGAAATATTCACATGTCAAGTTTTTATGTGTGTAAAATGCTTTTCTGAGCGAGAGAAGCACTTTTTGACCAACAATGTGATTCTGACCTTTCAATTTTGATATTGCTCAAAACTAATGGAATTCACTCCCAAATGGTGGTTTATGCTTAAATAACCCTTTTGTAAGCATAATAACACGTTTCCATTGAAAGAAACAGAAATATTCACATGTCAAGTTTTTATGCGTGCAAAATGCTTTTCAGAGCGAGAGAAGCACTTTTTGACCAACAATGTGATTCTGACCTTTCAATTTTGATATTGCTCAAAACTAATGGAATTCACTCCCAAATGGTGGTTTATGCTTAAATAACCCTTTTTTAAGCATAATAACACGTTTCCATTGAAAGTAACAGAAATATTCACATGTCAGGTTTTTATGTGTGCAAAATGCTTTTCAGAGCGAGAGAAGCACTTTTTGACCAACAATGTGATTCTGACCTTTCAATTTTGATATTGCTCAAAACTAATGGAATTCATTCCCAAATGGTGGTTTATGCTTAAATAACCCTTTTGTAAGCATAATAACACGTTTGCATCGAAAGGAACAGAACTATTCACTTTTCTAGTTTTTATGTGTGCAAAATGCTTTTCAGAGCGAGAGAAGCACTTTTTGACCAACAATGTGATTCTGACCTTTCAATGTTGATATTGCTCAAAACTAATGGAATTCACTCCCAAATGGTGGTTTATGCTTAAATAACCCTTTTGTAAGCATAATAACACGTTTCCATTGAAAGTAACAGAAATATTCACATGTCAAGTTTTTATGCGTGCAAAATGCTTTTCAGAGCGAGAGAAGCACTTTTTGACCAACAATGTGATTCTGACCTTTCAATTTTGATATTGCTCAAAACTAATGGAATTCACTCCCAAATGGTGGTTTATGCTTAAATAACCCTTTTGTAAGCATAATAACACGTTTCCATTGAAAGAAACAGAAATATTCACATGTCAAGTTTTTATGCGTGCAAAATGCTTTTCAGAGCGAGAGAAGCACTTTTTGACCAACAATGTGATTCTGACCTTTCAATTTTGATATTGCTCAAAACTAATGGAATGCACTCCCAAATGGTGGTTTATGCTTAAATAACCCTTTTTTAAGCATAATAACACGTTTCCATTGAAAGAAACAGAAATATTCACATGTCAAGTTTTTATGTGTGTAAAATGCTTTTCAGAGCGAGAGAAGCACTTTTTGACCAACAATGTGATTCTGACCTTTCAATTTTGATATTGCTCAAAACTAATGGAATTCACTCCCAAATGGTGGTTTATGCTTAAATAACCCTTTTGTAAGCATAATAACACGTTTCCATTGAAAGAAACAGAAATATTCACATGTCAAGTTTTTATGCGTGCAAAATGCTTTTCAGAGCGAGAGAAGCACTTTTTGACCAACAATGTGATTCTGACCTTTCAATTTTGATATTGCTCAAAACTAATGGAATTCACTCCCAAATGGTGGTTTATGCTTAAATAACCCTTTTGTAAGCATAATAACACGTTTCCATTGAAAGTAACAGAAATATTCACATGTCAAGTTTTTATGTGTGCAAAATGCTTTTCAGAGCGAGAGAAGCACTTTTTGACCAACAATGTGATTCTGACCTTTCAATTTTGATATTGCTCAAAACTAATGGAATTCACTCCCAAATGGTGGTTTATGCTTAAATAACCCTTTTGTAAGCATAATAACACGTTTCCATTGAAAGTAACAGAAATATTCACATGTCAAGTTTTTATGCGTGCAAAATGCTTTTCAGAGCGAGAGAAGCACTTTTTGACCAACAATGTGATTCTGACCTTTCAATTTTGATATTGCTCAAAACTAATGGAATTCACTCCCAAATGGTGGTTTATGCTTAAATAACCCTTTTGTAAGCATAATAACACGTTTCCATTGAAAGAAACAGAAATATTCACATGTCAAGTTTTTATGCGTGCAAAATGCTTTTCAGAGCGAGAGAAGCACTTTTTGACCAACAATGTGATTCTGACCTTTCAATTTTGATATTGCTCAAAACTAATGGAATGCACTCCCAAATGGTGGTTTATGCTTAAATAACCCTTTTTTAAGCATAATAACACGTTTCCATTGAAAGAAACAGAAATATTCACATGTCAAGTTTTTATGTGTGTAAAATGCTTTTCTGAGCGAGAGAAGCACTTTTTGACCAACAATGTGATTCTGACCTTTCAATTTTGATATTGCTCAAAACTAATGGAATTCACTCCCAAATGGTGGTTTATGCTTAAATAACCCTTTTGTAAGCATAATAACACGTTTCCATTGAAAGAAACAGAAATATTCACATGTCAAGTTTTTATGCGTGCAAAATGCTTTTCAGAGCGAGAGAAGCACTTTTTGACCAACAATGTGATTCTGACCTTTCAATTTTGATATTGCTCAAAACTAATGGAATTCACTCCCAAATGGTGGTTTATGCTTAAATAACCCTTTTTTAAGCATAATAACACGTTTCCATTGAAAGTAACAGAAATATTCACATGTGAGGTTTTTATGTGTGCAAAATGCTTTTCAGAGCGAGAGAAGCACTTTTTGACCAACAATGTGATTCTGACCTTTCAATTTTGATATTGCTCAAAACTAATGGAATTCATTCCCAAATGGTGGTTTATGCTTAAATAACCCTTTTGTAAGCATAATAACACGTTTGCATTGAAAGGAACAGAACTATTCACTTTTCTAGTTTTTATGTGTGCAAAATGCTTTTCAGAGCGAGAGAAGCACTTTTTGACCAACAATGTGATTCTGACCTTTCAATGTTGATATTGCTCAAAACTAATGGAATTCACTCCCAAATGGTGGTTTATGCTTAAATAACCCTTTTGTAAGCATAATAACACGTTTGCATTAAAAAGAACAGAAATATTCACTTGTCATGTTTTTATGCGTGCAAAATGCTTTTCAGAGCGAGAGAAGCACTTTTTGACCAACAATGTGATTCTGAACTTTCAATGTTGATATTGCTCAAAACTAATGGAATTCACTACCAAATGGTGGTTTATGCTTAAATAACCCTTTTGTAAGCATAAAAACACGTTTGAATTGAAAGAAACAGAAATATTCACATGTCAAGTTTTTATGCGTGCAAAATGCTTTTCAGAGCGAGAGAAGCACTTTTTGACCAACAATGTGATTCTGACCTTTCAATTTTGATATTGCTCAAAACTAATGGAATTCACTCCCAAATGGTGGTTTATGCTTAAATAACCCTTTTTTAAGCATAATAACACGTTTCCATTGAAAGTAACAGAAATATTCACATGTCAAGTTTTTATGTGTGCAAAATGCTTTTCAGAGCGAGAGAAGCACTTTTTGACCAACAATGTGATTCTGACCTTTCAATTTTGATATTGCTCAAAACTAATGGAATTCACTCCCAAATGGTGGTTTATGCTTAAATAACCCTTTTGTAAGCATAATAACACGTTTCCATTGAAAGAAACAGAAATATTCACATGTCAAGTTTTTATGTGTGCAAAATGCTTTTCAGAGCGAGAGAAGCACTTTTTGACCAACAATGTGATTCTGACCTTTCAATTTTGATATTGCTCAAAACTAATGGAATTCACTCCCAAATGGTGGTTTATGCTTAAATAACCCTTTTGTAAGCATAATAACACGTTTCCATTGAAAGTAACAGAAATATTCACATGTCAAGTTTTTATGTGTGCAAAATGCTTTTCAGAGCGAGAGAAGCACTTTTTGACCAACAATGTGATTCTGACCTTTCAATTTTGATATTGCTCAAAACTAATGGAATTCACTCCCAAATTGTGGTTTATGCTTAAATAACCCTTTTGTAAGCATAATAACACGTTTCCATTGAAAGTAACAGAAATATTCACATGTCAAGTTTTTATGCGTGCAAAATGCTTTTCAGAGCGAGAGAAGCACTTTTTGACCAACAATGTGATTCTGACCTTTCAATTTTGATATTGCTCAAAACTAATGGAATTCACTCCCAAATGGTGGTTTATGCTTAAATAACCCTTTTGTAAGCATAATAACACGTTTCCATTGAAAGAAACAGAAATATTCACATGTCAAGTTTTTATGCGTGCAAAATGCTTTTCAGAGCGAGAGAAGCACTTTTTGACCAACAATGTGATTCTGACCTTTCAATTTTGATATTGCTCAAAACTAATGGAATGCACTCCCAAATGGTGGTTTATGCTTAAATAACCCTTTTTTAAGCATAATAACACGTTTCCATTGAAAGAAACAGAAATATTCACATGTCAAGTTTTTATGTGTGTAAAATGCTTTTCTGAGCGAGAGAAGCACTTTTTGACCAACAATGTGATTCTGACCTTTCAATTTTGATATTGCTCAAAACTAATGGAATTCACTCCCAAATGGTGGTTTATGCTTAAATAACCCTTTTGTAAGCATAATAACACGTTTCCATTGAAAGAAACAGAAATATTCACATGTCAAGTTTTTATGCGTGCAAAATGCTTTTCAGAGCGAGAGAAGCACTTTTTGACCAACAATGTGATTCTGACCTTTCAATTTTGATATTGCTCAAAACTAATGGAATTCACTCCCAAATGGTGGTTTATGCTTAAATAACCCTTTTTTAAGCATAATAACACGTTTCCATTGAAAGTAACAGAAATATTCACATGTCAGGTTTTTATGTGTGCAAAATGCTTTTCAGAGCGAGAGAAGCACTTTTTGACCAACAATGTGATTCTGACCTTTCAATTTTGATATTGCTCAAAACTAATGGAATTCATTCCCAAATGGTGGTTTATGCTTAAATAACCCTTTTGTAAGCATAATAACACGTTTGCATTGAAAGGAACAGAACTATTCACTTTTCTAGTTTTTATGTGTGCAAAATGCTTTTCAGAGCGAGAGAAGCACTTTTTGACCAACAATGTGATTCTGACCTTTCAATGTTGATATTGCTCAAAACTAATGGAATTCACTCCCAAATGGTGGTTTATGCTTAAATAACCCTTTTGTAAGCATAATAACACGTTTGCATTAAAAAGAACAGAAATATTCACTTGTCATGTTTTTATGCGTGCAAAATGCTTTTCAGAGCGAGAGAAGCACTTTTTGACCAACAATGTGATTCTGAACTTTCAATGTTGATATTGCTCAAAACTAATGGAATTCACTACCAAATGGTGGTTTATGCTTAAATAACCCTTTTGTAAGCATAAAAACACGTTTGAATTGAAAGAAACAGAAATATTCACATGTCAAGTTTTTATGCGTGCAAAATGCTTTTCAGAGCGAGAGAAGCACTTTTTGACCAACAATGTGATTCTGACCTTTCAATTTTGATATTGCTCAAAACTAATGGAATTCACTCCCAAATGGTGGTTTATGCTTAAATAACCCTTTTGTAAGCATAATAACACGTTTCCATTGAAAGAAACAGAAATATTCACATGTCAAGTTTTTATGCGTGCAAAATGCTTTTCAGAGCGAGAGAAGCACTTTTTGACCAACAATGTGATTCTGACCTTTCAATTTTGATATTGCTCAAAACTAATGGAATTCACTCCCAAATGGTGGTTTATGCTTAAATAACCCTTTTGTAAGCATAAAAACACGTTTGAATTGAAAGAAACAGAAATATTCACTTGTCAAGTTTTTATGCGTGCAAAATGCTTTTCAGAGCGAGAGAAGCACTTTTTTACCAACAATGTGATTCTGACCTTTCAATTTTGATATTGCTCAAAACTAATGGAATTCACTCCCAAATGGTGGTTTATGCTTAAATAACCCTTTTGTAAGCATAATAACACGTTTCCATTGAAAGTAACAGAAATATTCACGTTTCTAGTTTTTATGTGTGCAAAATGCTTTTCAGAGCGAGAGAAGCACTTTTTGACCAACAATGTGATTCTGACCTTTCAATTTTGATATTGCTCAAAACTAATGGAATTCACTCCCAAATGGTGGTTTATGCTTAAATAACCCTTTTGTAAGCATAATAACACGTTTCCATTGAAAGTAACAGAAATATTCACATGTCAAGTTTTTATGTGTGCAAAATGCTTTTAAGAGCGAGAGAAGCACTTTTTGACCAACAATGTGATTCTGACCTTTCAATTTTGATATTGCTCAAAACTAATGGAATTCACTCCCAAATGGTGGTTTATGCTTAAATAACCCTTTTGTAAGCATAATAACACGTTTCCATTGAAAGTAAGAGAAATATTCACATGTCAAGTTTTTATGCGTGCAAAATGCTTTTCAGAGCGAGAGAAGCACTTTTTGACCATTAATGTGATTCTGACCTTTCAATTTTGATATTGCTCAAAACTAATGGAATTCACTCCCAAATGGTGGTTTATGCTTAAATAACCCTTTTGTAAGCATAATAACACGTTTCCATTGAAAGAAACAGAAATATTCACATGTCAAGTTTTTATGCGTGCAAAATGCTTTTCAGAGCGAGAGAAGCACTTTTTGACCAACAATGTGATTCTGACCTTTCAATTTTGATATTGCTCAAAACTAATGGAATTCACTCCCAAATGGTGGTTTATGCTTAAATAACCCTTTTGTAAGCATAAAAACACGTTTGAATTGAAAGAAACAGAAATATTCACATGTCAAGTTTTTATGCGTGCAAAATGCTTTTCAGAGCGAGAGAAGCACTTTTTGACCAACAATGTGATTCTGACCTTTCAATTTTGATATTGCTCAAAACTAATGGAATTCACTCCCAAATGGTGGTTTATGCTTAAATAACCCTTTTTTAAGCATAATAACACGTTTCCATTGAAAGTAACAGAAATATTCACATGTCAAGTTTTTATGTGTGCAAAATGCTTTTCAGAGCGAGAGAAGCACTTTTTGACCAACAATGTGATTCTGACCTTTCAATTTTGATATTGCTCAAAACTAATGGAATTCACTCCCAAATGGTGGTTTATGCTTAAATAACCCTTTTGTAAGCATAATAACACGTTTCCATTGAAAGAAACAGAAATATTCACATGTCAAGTTTTTATGTGTGCAAAATGCTTTTCAGAGCGAGAGAAGCACTTTTTGACCAACAATGTGATTCTGACCTTTCAATTTTGATATTGCTCAAAACTAATGGAATTCACTCCCAAATGGTGGTTTATGCTTAAATAACCCTTTTGTAAGCATAATAACACGTTTCCATTGAAAGTAACAGAAATATTCACATGTCAAGTTTTTATGTGTGCAAAATGCTTTTCAGAGCGAGAGAAGCACTTTTTGACCAACAATGTGATTCTGACCTTTCAATTTTGATATTGCTCAAAACTAATGGAATTCACTCCCAAATGGTGGTTTATGCTTAAATAACCCTTTTGTAAGCATAATAACACGTTTCCATTGAAAGTAACAGAAATATTCACATGTCAAGTTTTTATGCGTGCAAAATGCTTTTCAGAGCGAGAGAAGCACTTTTTGACCAACAATGTGATTCTGACCTTTCAATTTTGATATTGCTCAAAACTAATGGAATTCACTCCCAAATGGTGGTTTATGCTTAAATAACCCTTTTGTAAGCATAATAACACGTTTCCATTGAAAGAAACAGAAATATTCACATGTCAAGTTTTTATGCGTGCAAAATGCTTTTCAGAGCGAGAGAAGCACTTTTTGACCAACAATGTGATTCTGACCTTTCAATTTTGATATTGCTCAAAACTAATGGAATGCACTCCCAAATGGTGGTTTATGCTTAAATAACCCTTTTTTAAGCATAATAACACGTTTCCATTGAAAGAAACAGAAATATTCACATGTCAAGTTTTTATGTGTGTAAAATGCTTTTCAGAGCGAGAGAAGCACTTTTTGACCAACAATGTGATTCTGACCTTTCAATTTTGATATTGCTCAAAACTAATGGAATTCACTCCCAAATGGTGGTTTATGCTTAAATAACCCTTTTGTAAGCATAATAACACGTTTCCATTGAAAGAAACAGAAATATTCACATGTCAAGTTTTTATGCGTGCAAAATGCTTTTCAGAGCGAGAGAAGCACTTTTTGACCAACAATGTGATTCTGACCTTTCAATTTTGATATTGCTCAAAACTAATGGAATTCACTCCCAAATGGTGGTTTATGCTTAAATAACCCTTTTTTAAGCATAATAACACGTTTCCATTGAAAGTAACAGAAATATTCACATGTCAGGTTTTTATGTGTGCAAAATGCTTTTCAGAGCGAGAGAAGCACTTTTTGACCAACAATGTGATTCTGACCTTTCAATTTTGATATTGCTCAAAACTAATGGAATTCATTCCCAAATGGTGGTTTATGCTTAAATAACCCTTTTGTAAGCATAATAACACGTTTGCATTGAAAGGAACAGAACTATTCACTTTTCTAGTTTTTATGTGTGCAAAATGCTTTTCAGAGCGAGAGAAGCACTTTTTGACCAACAATGTGATTCTGACCTTTCAATGTTGATATTGCTCAAAACTAATGGAATTCACTCCCAAATGGTGGTTTATGCTTAAATAACCCTTTTTTAAGCATAATAACACGTTTCCATTGAAAGTAACAGAAATATTCACATGTCAAGTTTTTATGTGTGCAAAATGCTTTTCAGAGCGAGAGAAGCACTTTTTGACCAACAATGTGATTCTGACCTTTCAATTTTGATATTGCTCAAAACTAATGGAATTCACTCCCAAATGGTGGTTTATGCTTAAATAACCCTTTTGTAAGCATAATAACACGTTTCCATTGAAAGAAACAGAAATATTCACATGTCAAGTTTTTATGTGTGCAAAATGCTTTTCAGAGCGAGAGAAGCACTTTTTGACCAACAATGTGATTCTGACCTTTCAATTTTGATATTGCTCAAAACTAATGGAATTCACTCCCAAATGGTGGTTTATGCTTAAATAACCCTTTTGTAAGCATAATAACACGTTTCCATTGAAAGTAACAGAAATATTCACATGTCAAGTTTTTATGTGTGCAAAATGCTTTTCAGAGCGAGAGAAGCACTTTTTGACCAACAATGTGATTCTGACCTTTCAATTTTGATATTGCTCAAAACTAATGGAATTCACTCCCAAATGGTGGTTTATGCTTAAATAACCCTTTTGTAAGCATAATAACACGTTTCCATTGAAAGTAACAGAAATATTCACATGTCAAGTTTTTATGCGTGCAAAATGCTTTTCAGAGCGAGAGAAGCACTTTTTGACCAACAATGTGATTCTGACCTTTCAATTTTGATATTGCTCAAAACTAATGGAATTCACTCCCAAATGGTGGTTTATGCTTAAATAACCCTTTTGTAAGCATAATAACACGTTTCCATTGAAAGAAACAGAAATATTCACATGTCAAGTTTTTATGCGTGCAAAATGCTTTTCAGAGCGAGAGAAGCACTTTTTGACCAACAATGTGATTCTGACCTTTCAATTTTGATATTGCTCAAAACTAATGGAATGCACTCCCAAATGGTGGTTTATGCTTAAATAACCCTTTTTTAAGCATAATAACACGTTTCCATTGAAAGAAACAGAAATATTCACATGTCAAGTTTTTATGTGTGTAAAATGCTTTTCAGAGCGAGAGAAGCACTTTTTGACCAACAATGTGATTCTGACCTTTCAATTTTGATATTGCTCAAAACTAATGGAATTCACTCCCAAATGGTGGTTTATGCTTAAATAACCCTTTTGTAAGCATAATAACACGTTTCCATTGAAAGAAACAGAAATATTCACATGTCAAGTTTTTATGCGTGCAAAATGCTTTTCAGAGCGAGAGAAGCACTTTTTGACCAACAATGTGATTCTGACCTTTCAATTTTGATATTGCTCAAAACTAATGGAATTCACTCCCAAATGGTGGTTTATGCTTAAATAACCCTTTTTTAAGCATAATAACACGTTTCCATTGAAAGTAACAGAAATATTCACATGTCAGGTTTTTATGTGTGCAAAATGCTTTTCAGAGCGAGAGAAGCACTTTTTGACCAACAATGTGATTCTGACCTTTCAATTTTGATATTGCTCAAAACTAATGGAATTCATTCCCAAATGGTGGTTTATGCTTAAATAACCCTTTTGTAAGCATAATAACACGTTTGCATTGAAAGGAACAGAACTATTCACTTTTCTAGTTTTTATGTGTGCAAAATGCTTTTCAGAGCGAGAGAAGCACTTTTTGACCAACAATGTGATTCTGACCTTTCAATGTTGATATTGCTCAAAACTAATGGAATTCACTCCCAAATGGTGGTTTATGCTTAAATAACCCTTTTGTAAGCATAATAACACGTTTGCATTAAAAAGAACAGAAATATTCACTTGTCATGTTTTTATGCGTGCAAAATGCTTTTCAGAGCGAGAGAAGCACTTTTTGACCAACAATGTGATTCTGAACTTTCAATGTTGATATTGCTCAAAACTAATGGAATTCACTACCAAATGGTGGTTTATGCTTAAATAACCCTTTTGTAAGCATAAAAACACGTTTGAATTGAAAGAAACAGAAATATTCACATGTCAAGTTTTTATGCGTGCAAAATGCTTTTCAGAGCGAGAGAAGCACTTTTTGACCAACAATGTGATTCTGACCTTTCAATTTTGATATTGCTCAAAACTAATGGAATTCACTCCCAAATGGTGGTTTATGCTTAAATAACCCTTTTTTAAGCATAATAACACGTTTCCATTGAAAGTAACAGAAATATTCACATGTCAAGTTTTTATGTGTGCAAAATGCTTTTCAGAGCGAGAGAAGCACTTTTTGACCAACAATGTGATTCTGACCTTTCAATTTTGATATTGCTCAAAACTAATGGAATTCACTCCCAAATGGTGGTTTATGCTTAAATAACCCTTTTGTAAGCATAATAACACGTTTCCATTGAAAGAAACAGAAATATTCACATGTCAAGTTTTTATGTGTGCAAAATGCTTTTCAGAGCGAGAGAAGCACTTTTTGACCAACAATGTGATTCTGACCTTTCAATTTTGATATTGCTCAAAACTAATGGAATTCACTCCCAAATGGTGGTTTATGCTTAAATAACCCTTTTGTAAGCATAATAACACGTTTCCATTGAAAGTAACAGAAATATTCACATGTCAAGTTTTTATGTGTGCAAAATGCTTTTCAGAGCGAGAGAAGCACTTTTTGACCAACAATGTGATTCTGACCTTTCAATTTTGATATTGCTCAAAACTAATGGAATTCACTCCCAAATGGTGGTTTATGCTTAAATAACCCTTTTGTAAGCATAATAACACGTTTCCATTGAAAGTAACAGAAATATTCACATGTCAAGTTTTTATGCGTGCAAAATGCTTTTCAGAGCGAGAGAAGCACTTTTTGACCAACAATGTGATTCTGACCTTTCAATTTTGATATTGCTCAAAACTAATGGAATTCACTCCCAAATGGTGGTTTATGCTTAAATAACCCTTTTGTAAGCATAATAACACGTTTCCATTGAAAGAAACAGAAATATTCACATGTCAAGTTTTTATGCGTGCAAAATGCTTTTCAGAGCGAGAGAAGCACTTTTTGACCAACAATGTGATTCTGACCTTTCAATTTTGATATTGCTCAAAACTAATGGAATTCACTCCCAAATGGTGGTTTATGCTTAAATAACCCTTTTTTAAGCATAATAACACGTTTCCATTGAAAGTAACAGAAATATTCACATGTCAGGTTTTTATGTGTGCAAAATGCTTTTCAGAGCGAGAGAAGCACTTTTTGACCAACAATGTGATTCTGACCTTTCAATTTTGATATTGCTCAAAACTAATGGAATTCATTCCCAAATGGTGGTTTATGCTTAAATAACCCTTTTGTAAGCATAATAACACGTTTGCATTGAAAGGAACAGAACTATTCACTTTTCTAGTTTTTATGTGTGCAAAATGCTTTTCAGAGCGAGAGAAGCACTTTTTGACCAACAATGTGATTCTGACCTTTCAATGTTGATATTGCTCAAAACTAATGGAATTCACTCCCAAATGGTGGTTTATGCTTAAATAACCCTTTTGTAAGCATAATAACACGTTTGCATTAAAAAGAACAGAAATATTCACTTGTCATGTTTTTATGCGTGCAAAATGCTTTTCAGAGCGAGAGAAGCACTTTTTGACCAACAATGTGATTCTGAACTTTCAATGTTGATATTGCTCAAAACTAATGGAATTCACTACCAAATGGTGGTTTATGCTTAAATAACCCTTTTGTAAGCATAAAAACACGTTTGAATTGAAAGAAACAGAAATATTCACATGTCAAGTTTTTATGCGTGCAAAATGCTTTTCAGAGCGAGAGAAGCACTTTTTGACCAACAATGTGATTCTGACCTTTCAATTTTGATATTGCTCAAAACTAATGGAATTCACTCCCAAATGGTGGTTTATGCTTAAATAACCCTTTTTTAAGCATAATAACACGTTTCCATTGAAAGTAACAGAAATATTCACATGTCAAGTTTTTATGTGTGCAAAATGCTTTTCAGAGCGAGAGAAGCACTTTTTGACCAACAATGTGATTCTGACCTTTCAATTTTGAAATTGCTCAAAACTAATGGAATTCACTCCCAAATGGTGGTTTATGCTTAAATAACCCTTTTGTAAGCATAATAACACGTTTCCATTGAAAGAAACAGAAATATTCACATGTCAAGTTTTTATGTGTGCAAAATGCTTTTCAGAGCGAGAGAAGCACTTTTTGACCAACAATGTGATTCTGACCTTTCAATTTTGATATTGCTCAAAACTAATGGAATTCACTCCCAAATGGTGGTTTATGCTTAAATAACCCTTTTGTAAGCATAATAACACGTTTCCATTGAAAGTAACAGAAATATTCACATGTCAAGTTTTTATGTGTGCAAAATGCTTTTCAGAGCGAGAGAAGCACTTTTTGACCAACAATGTGATTCTGACCTTTCAATTTTGATATTGCTCAAAACTAATGGAATTCACTCCCAAATGGTGGTTTATGCTTAAATAACCCTTTTGTAAGCATAATAACACGTTTCCATTGAAAGTAACAGAAATATTCACATGTCAAGTTTTTATGCGTGCAAAATGCTTTTCAGAGCGAGAGAAGCACTTTTTGACCAACAATGTGATTCTGACCTTTCAATTTTGATATTGCTCAAAACTAATGGAATGCACTCCCAAATGGTGGTTTATGCTTAAATAACCCTTTTTTAAGCATAATAACACGTTTCCATTGAAAGAAACAGAAATATTCACATGTCAAGTTTTTATGTGTGTAAAATGCTTTTCTGAGCGAGAGAAGCACTTTTTGACCAACAATGTGATTCTGACCTTTCAATTTTGATATTGCTCAAAACTAATGGAATTCACTCCCAAATGGTGGTTTATGCTTAAATAACCCTTTTGTAAGCATAATAACACGTTTCCATTGAAAGAAACAGAAATATTCACATGTCAAGTTTTTATGCGTGCAAAATGCTTTTCAGAGCGAGAGAAGCACTTTTTGACCAACAATGTGATTCTGACCTTTCAATTTTGATATTGCTCAAAACTAATGGAATTCACTCCCAAATGGTGGTTTATGCTTAAATAACCCTTTTTTAAGCATAATAACACGTTTCCATTGAAAGTAACAGAAATATTCACATGTCAGGTTTTTATGTGTGCAAAATGCTTTTCAGAGCGAGAGAAGCACTTTTTGACCAACAATGTGATTCTGACCTTTCAATTTTGATATTGCTCAAAACTAATGGAATTCATTCCCAAATGGTGGTTTATGCTTAAATAACCCTTTTGTAAGCATAATAACACGTTTGCATTGAAAGGAACAGAACTATTCACTTTTCTAGTTTTTATGTGTGCAAAATGCTTTTCAGAGCGAGAGAAGCACTTTTTGACCAACAATGTGATTCTGACCTTTCAATGTTGATATTGCTCAAAACTAATGGAATTCACTCCCAAATGGTGGTTTATGCTTAAATAACCCTTTTGTAAGCATAATAACACGTTTGCATTAAAAAGAACAGAAATATTCACTTGTCATGTTTTTATGCGTGCAAAATGCTTTTCAGAGCGAGAGAAGCACTTTTTGACCAACAATGTGATTCTGAACTTTCAATGTTGATATTGCTCAAAACTAATGGAATTCACTACCAAATGGTGGTTTATGCTTAAATAACCCTTTTGTAAGCATAAAAACACGTTTGAATTGAAAGAAACAGAAATATTCACATGTCAAGTTTTTATGCGTGCAAAATGCTTTTCAGAGCGAGAGAAGCACTTTTTGACCAACAATGTGATTCTGACCTTTCAATTTTGATATTGCTCAAAACTAATGGAATTCACTCCCAAATGGTGGTTTATGCTTAAATAACCCTTTTGTAAGCATAATAACACGTTTCCATTGAAAGAAACAGAAATATTCACATGTCAAGTTTTTATGCGTGCAAAATGCTTTTCAGAGCGAGAGAAGCACTTTTTGACCAACAATGTGATTCTGACCTTTCAATTTTGATATTGCTCAAAACTAATGGAATTCACTCCCAAATGGTGGTTTATGCTTAAATAACCCTTTTGTAAGCATAAAAACACGTTTGAATTGAAAGAAACAGAAATATTCACTTGTCAAGTTTTTATGCGTGCAAAATGCTTTTCAGAGCGAGAGAAGCACTTTTTTACCAACAATGTGATTCTGACCTTTCAATTTTGATATTGCTCAAAACTAATGGAATTCACTCCCAAATGGTGGTTTATGCTTAAATAACCCTTTTGTAAGCATAATAACACGTTTCCATTGAAAGTAACAGAAATATTCACGTTTCTAGTTTTTATGTGTGCAAAATGCTTTTCAGAGCGAGAGAAGCACTTTTTGACCAACAATGTGATTCTGACCTTTCAATTTTGATATTGCTCAAAACTAATGGAATTCACTCCCAAATGGTGGTTTATGCTTAAATAACCCTTTTGTAAGCATAATAACACGTTTCCATTGAAAGTAACAGAAATATTCACATGTCAAGTTTTTATGTGTGCAAAATGCTTTTAAGAGCGAGAGAAGCACTTTTTGACCAACAATGTGATTCTGACCTTTCAATTTTGATATTGCTCAAAACTAATGGAATTCACTCCCAAATGGTGGTTTATGCTTAAATAACCCTTTTGTAAGCATAATAACACGTTTCCATTGAAAGTAACAGAAATATTCACATGTCAAGTTTTTATGCGTGCAAAATGCTTTTCAGAGCGAGAGAAGCACTTTTTGACCATTAATGTGATTCTGACCTTTCAATTTTGATATTGCTCAAAACTAATGGAATTCACTCCCAAATGGTGGTTTATGCTTAAATAACCCTTTTGTAAGCATAATAACACGTTTCCATTGAAAGAAACAGAAATATTCACATGTCAAGTTTTTATGCGTGCAAAATGCTTTTCAGAGCGAGAGAAGCACTTTTTGACCAACAATGTGATTCTGACCTTTCAATTTTGATATTGCTCAAAACTAATGGAATTCACTCCCAAATGGTGGTTTATGCTTAAATAACCCTTTTGTAAGCATAAAAACACGTTTGAATTGAAAGAAACAGAAATATTCACATGTCAAGTTTTTATGCGTGCAAAATGCTTTCAGAGCGAGAGAAGCACTTTTTGACCAACAATGTGATTCTGACCTTTCAATTTTGATATTGCTCAAAACTAATGGAATTCACTCCCAAATGGTGGTTTATGCTTAAATAACCCTTTTTTAAGCATAATAACACGTTTCCATTGAAAGTAACAGAAATATTCACATGTCAAGTTTTTATGTGTGCAAAATGCTTTTCAGAGCGAGAGAAGCACTTTTTGACCAACAATGTGATTCTGACCTTTCAATTTTGATATTGCTCAAAACTAATGGAATTCACTCCCAAATGGTGGTTTATGCTTAAATAACCCTTTTGTAAGCATAATAACACGTTTCCATTGAAAGAAACAGAAATATTCACATGTCAAGTTTTTATGTGTGCAAAATGCTTTTCAGAGCGAGAGAAGCACTTTTTGACCAACAATGTGATTCTGACCTTTCAATTTTGATATTGCTCAAAACTAATGGAATTCACTCCCAAATGGTGGTTTATGCTTAAATAACCCTTTTGTAAGCATAATAACACGTTTCCATTGAAAGAAACAGAAATATTCACATGTCAAGTTTTTATGCGTGCAAAATGCTTTTCAGAGCGAGAGAAGCACTTTTTGACCAACAATGTGATTCTGACCTTTCAATTTTGATATTGCTCAAAACTAATGGAATTCACTCCCAAATGGTGGTTTATGCTTAAATAACCCTTTTGTAAGCATAATAACACGTTTCCATTGAAAGTAACAGAAATATTCACATGTCAAGTTGTTATGCGTGCAAAATGCTTTTCAGAGCGAGAGAAGCACTTTTTGACCAACAATGTGATTCTGACCTTTCAATTTTGATATTGCTCAAAACTAATGGAATTCACTCCCAAATGGTGGTTTATGCTTAAATAACCCTTTTGTAAGCATAATAACACGTTTCCATTGAAAGAAACAGAAATATTCACATGTCAAGTTTTTATGCGTGCAAAATGCTTTTCAGAGCGAGAGAAGCACTTTTTGACCAACAATGTGATTCTGACCTTTCAATTTTGATATTGCTCAAAACTAATGGAATGCACTCCCAAATGGTGGTTTATGCTTAAATAACCCTTTTTTAAGCATAATAACACGTTTCCATTGAAAGAAACAGAAATATTCACATGTCAAGTTTTTATGTGTGTAAAATGCTTTTCAGAGCGAGAGAAGCACTTTTTGACCAACAATGTGATTCTGACCTTTCAATTTTGATATTGCTCAAAACTAATGGAATTCACTCCCAAATGGTGGTTTATGCTTAAATAACCCTTTTGTAAGCATAATAACACGTTTCCATTGAAAGAAACAGAAATATTCACATGTCAAGTTTTTATGCGTGCAAAATGCTTTTCAGAGCGAGAGAAGCACTTTTTGACCAACAATGTGATTCTGACCTTTCAATTTTGATATTGCTCAAAACTAATGGAATTCACTCCCAAATGGTGGTTTATGCTTAAATAACCCTTTTTTAAGCATAATAACACGTTTCCATTGAAAGTAACAGAAATATTCACATGTCAGGTTTTTATGTGTGCAAAATGCTTTTCAGAGCGAGAGAAGCACTTTTTGACCAACAATGTGATTCTGACCTTTCAATTTTGATATTGCTCAAAACTAATGGAATTCATTCCCAAATGGTGGTTTATGCTTAAATAACCCTTTTGTAAGCATAATAACACGTTTGCATTGAAAGGAACAGAACTATTCACTTTTCTAGTTTTTATGTGTGCAAAATGCTTTTCAGAGCGAGAGAAGCACTTTTTGACCAACAATGTGATTCTGACCTTTCAATGTTGATATTGCTCAAAACTAATGGAATTCACTCCCAAATGGTGGTTTATGCTTAAATAACCCTTTTGTAAGCATAATAACACGTTTGCATTAAAAAGAACAGAAATATTCACTTGTCATGTTTTTATGCGTGCAAAATGCTTTTCAGAGCGAGAGAAGCTCTTTTTGACCAACAATGTGATTCTGAACTTTCAATGTTGATATTGCTCAAAACTAATGGAATTCACTACCAAATGGTGGTTTATGCTTAAATAACCCTTTTGTAAGCATAAAAACACGTTTGAATTGAAAGAAACAGAAATATTCACATGTCAAGTTTTTATGCGTGCAAAATGCTTTTCAGAGCGAGAGAAGCACTTTTTGACCAACAATGTGATTCTGACCTTTCAATTTTGATATTGCTCAAAACTAATGGAATTCACTCCCAAATGGTGGTTTATGCTTAAATAACCCTTTTTTAAGCATAATAACACGTTTCCATTGAAAGTAACAGAAATATTCACATGTCAAGTTTTTATGTGTGCAAAATGCTTTTCAGAGCGAGAGAAGCACTTTTTGACCAACAATGTGATTCTGACCTTTCAATTTTGATATTGCTCAAAACTAATGGAATTCACTCCCAAATGGTGGTTTATGCTTAAATAACCCTTTTGTAAGCATAATAACACGTTTCCATTGAAAGAAACAGAAATATTCACATGTCAAGTTTTTATGTGTGCAAAATGCTTTTCAGAGCGAGAGAAGCACTTTTTGACCAACAATGTGATTCTGACCTTTCAATTTTGATATTGCTCAAAACTAATGGAATTCACTCCCAAATGGTGGTTTATGCTTAAATAACCCTTTTGTAAGCATAATAACACGTTTCCATTGAAAGTAACAGAAATATTCACATGTCAAGTTTTTATGTGTGCAAAATGCTTTTCAGAGCGAGAGAAGCACTTTTTGACCAACAATGTGATTCTGACCTTTCAATTTTGATATTGCTCAAAACTAATGGAATTCACTCCCAAATGGTGGTTTATGCTTAAATAACCCTTTTGTAAGCATAATAACACGTTTCCATTGAAAGTAACAGAAATATTCACATGTCAAGTTTTTATGCGTGCAAAATGCTTTTCAGAGCGAGAGAAGCACTTTTTGACCAACAATGTGATTCTGACCTTTCAATTTTGATATTGCTCAAAACTAATGGAATTCACTCCCAAATGGTGGTTTATGCTTAAATAACCCTTTTGTAAGCATAATAACACGTTTCCATTGAAAGAAACAGAAATATTCACATGTCAAGTTTTTATGCGTGCAAAATGCTTTTCAGAGCGAGAGAAGCACTTTTTGACCAACAATGTGATTCTGACCTTTCAATTTTGATATTGCTCAAAACTAATGGAATGCACTCCCAAATGGTGGTTTATGCTTAAATAACCCTTTTTTAAGCATAATAACACGTTTCCATTGAAAGTAACAGAAATATTCACATGTCAAGTTTTTATGTGTGCAAAATGCTTTTCAGAGCGAGAGAAGCACTTTTTGACCAACAATGTGATTCTGACCTTTCAATTTTGATATTGCTCAAAACTAATGGAATTCACTCCCAAATGGTGGTTTATGCTTAAATAACCCTTTTGTAAGCATAATAACACGTTTCCATTGAAAGAAACAGAAATATTCACATGTCAAGTTTTTATGTGTGTAAAATGCTTTTCAGAGCGAGAGAAGCACTTTTTGACCAACAATGTGATTCTGACCTTTCAATTTTGATATTGCTCAAAACTAATGGAATTCACTCCCAAATGGTGGTTTATGCTTAAATAACCCTTTTGTAAGCATAATAACACGTTTCCATTGAAAGAAACAGAAATATTCACATGTCAAGTTTTTATGCGTGCAAAATGCTTTTCAGAGCGAGAGAAGCACTTTTTGACCAACAATGTGATTCTGACCTTTCAATTTTGATATTGCTCAAAACTAATGGAATTCACTCCCAAATGGTGGTTTATGCTTAAATAACCCTTTTGTAAGCATAATAACACGTTTCCATTGAAAGTAACAGAAATATTCACATGTCAAGTTTTTATGTGTGCAAAATGCTTTTAAGAGCGAGAGAAGCACTTTTTGACCAACGATGTGATTCTGACCTTTCAATTTTGATATTGCTCAAAACTAATGGAATTCACTCCCAAATGGTGGTTTATGCTTAAATAACCCTTTTGTAAGCATAATAACACGTTTCCATTGAAAGTAACAGAAATATTCACATGTCAAGTTTTTATGCGTGCAAAATGCTTTTCAGAGCGAGAGAAGCACTTTTTGACCATTAATGTGATTCTGACCTTTCAATTTTGATATTGCTCAAAACTAATGGAATTCACTCCCAAATGGTGGTTTATGCTTAAATAACCCTTTTGTAAGCATAATAACACGTTTCCATTGAAAGAAACAGAAATATTCACATGTCAAGTTTTTATGCGTGCAAAATGCTTTTCAGAGCGAGAGAAGCACTTTTTGACCAACAATGTGATTCTGACCTTTCAATTTTGATATTGCTCAAAACTAATGGAATTCACTCCCAAATGGTGGTTTATGCTTAAATAACCCTTTTGTAAGCATAATAACACGTTTCCATTGAAAGTAACAGAAATATTCACATGTCAAGTTTTTATGCGTGCAAAATGCTTTTCAGAGCGAGAGAAGCACTTTTTGACCAACAATGTGATTCTGACCTTTCAATTTTGATATTGCTCAAAACTAATGGAATTCACTCCCAAATGGTGGTTTATGCTTAAATAACCCTTTTGTAAGCATAATAACACGTTTCCATTGAAAGAAACAGAAATATTCACATGTCAAGTTTTTATGTGTGCAAAATGCTTTTCAGAGCGAGAGAAGCACTTTTTGACCAACAATGTGATTCTGACCTTTCAATTTTGATATTGCTCAAAACTAATGGAATTCACTCCCAAATGGTGGTTTATGCTTAAATAACCCTTTTGTAAGCATAATAACACGTTTCCATTGAAAGAAACAGAAATATTCACATGTCAAGTTTTTATGCGTGCAAAATGCTTTTCAGAGCGAGAGAAGCACTTTTTGACCAACAATGTGATTCTGACCTTTCAATTTTGATATTGCTCAAAACTAATGGAATTCACTCCCAAATGGTGGTTTATGCTTAAATAACCCTTTTGTAAGCATAAAAACACATTTGAATTGAAAGAAACAGAAATATTCACTTGTCAAGTTTTTATGCGTGCAAAATGCTTTTCAGAGTGAGAGAAGCACTTTTTTACCAACAATGTGATTCTGACCTTTCAATTTTGATATTGCTCAAAACTAATGGAATTCACTCCCAAATGGTGGTTTATGCTTAAATAACCCTTTTGTAAGCATAATAACACGTTTCCATTGAAAGTAACAGAAATATTCACGTTTCTAGTTTTTATGTGTGCAAAATGCTTTTCAGAGCGAGAGAAGCACTTTTTGACCAACAATGTGATTCTGACCTTTCAATTTTGATATTGCTCAAAACTAATGGAATTCACTCCCAAATGGTGGTTTATGCTTAAATAACCCTTTTGTAAGCATAATAACACGTTTCCATTGAAAGTAACAGAAATATTCACATGTCAAGTTTTTATGTGTGCAAAATGCTTTTAAGAGCGAGAGAAGCACTTTTTGACCAACAATGTGATTCTGACCTTTCAATTTTGATATTGCTCAAAACTAATGGAATTCACTCCCAAATGGTGGTTTATGCTTAAATAACCCTTTTGTAAGCATAATAACACGTTTCCATTGAAAGTAACAGAAATATTCACATGTCAAGTTTTTATGTGTGCAAAATGCTTTTCAGAGCGAGAGAAGCACTTTTTGACCAACAATGTGATTCTGACCTTTCAATTTTGATATTGCTCAAAACTAATGGAATTCACTCCCAAATGGTGGTTTATGCTTAAATAACCCTTTTGTAAGCATAATAACACGTTTCCATTGAAAGTAACAGAAATATTCACATGTCAAGTTTTTATGCGTGCAAAATGCTTTTCAGAGCGAGAGAAGCACTTTTTGACCAACAATGTGATTCTGACCTTTCAATTTTGATATTGCTCAAAACTAATGGAATTCACTCCCAAATGGTGGTTTATGCTTAAATAACCCTTTTGTAAGCATAATAACACGTTTCCATTGAAAGAAACAGAAATATTCACATGTCAAGTTTTTATGCGTGCAAAATGCTTTTCAGAGCGAGAGAAGCACTTTTTGACCAACAATGTGATTCTGACCTTTCAATTTTGATATTGCTCAAAACTAATGGAATGCACTCCCAAATGGTGGTTTATGCTTAAATAACCCTTTTTTAAGCATAATAACACGTTTCCATTGAAAGTAACAGAAATATTCACATGTCAAGTTTTTATGTGTGCAAAATGCTTTTCAGAGCGAGAGAAGCACTTTTTGACCAACAATGTGATTCTGACCTTTCAATTTTGATATTGCTCAAAACTAATGGAATTCACTCCCAAATGGTGGTTTATGCTTAAATAACCCTTTTGTAAGCATAATAACACGTTTCCATTGAAAGAAACAGAAATATTCACATGTCAAGTTTTTATGTGTGTAAAATGCTTTTCAGAGCGAGAGAAGCACTTTTTGACCAACAATGTGATTCTGACCTTTCAATTTTGATATTGCTCAAAACTAATGGAATTCACTCCCAAATGGTGGTTTATGCTTAAATAACCCTTTTGTAAGCATAATAACACGTTTCCATTGAAAGAAACAGAAATATTCACATGTCAAGTTTTTATGCGTGCAAAATGCTTTTCAGAGCGAGAGAAGCACTTTTTGACCAACAATGTGATTCTGACCTTTCAATTTTGATATTGCTCAAAACTAATGGAATTCACTCCCAAATGGTGGTTTATGCTTAAATAACCCTTTTGTAAGCATAAAAACACGTTTGAATTGAAAGAAACAGAAATATTCACTTGTCAAGTTTTTATGCGTGCAAAATGCTTTTCAGAGCGAGAGAAGCACTTTTTTACCAACAATGTGATTCTGACCTTTCAATTTTGATATTGCTCAAAAACTAATGGAATTCACTCCCAAATGGTGGTTTATGCTTAAATAACCCTTTTGTAAGCATAATAACACGTTTCCATTGAAAGTAACAGAAATATTCACGTTTCTAGTTTTTATGTGTGCAAAATGCTTTTCAGAGCGAGAGAAGCACTTTTTGACCAACAATGTGATTCTGACCTTTCAATTTTGATATTGCTCAAAACTAATGGAATTCACTCCCAAATGGTGGTTTATGCTTAAATAACCCTTTTGTAAGCATAATAACACGTTTCCATTGAAAGTAACAGAAATATTCACATGTCAAGTTTTTATGTGTGCAAAATGCTTTTAAGAGCGAGAGAAGCACTTTTTGACCAACGATGTGATTCTGACCTTTCAATTTTGATATTGCTCAAAACTAATGGAATTCACTCCCAAATGGTGGTTTATGCTTAAATAACCCTTTTGTAAGCATAATAACACGTTTCCATTGAAAGTAACAGAAATATTCACATGTCAAGTTTTTATGCGTGCAAAATGCTTTTCAGAGCGAGAGAAGCACTTTTTGACCATTAATGTGATTCTGACCTTTCAATTTTGATATTGCTCAAAACTAATGGAATTCACTCCCAAATGGTGGTTTATGCTTAAATAACCCTTTTGTAAGCATAATAACACGTTTCCATTGAAAGAAACAGAAATATTCACATGTCAAGTTTTTATGCGTGCAAAATGCTTTTCAGAGCGAGAGAAGCACTTTTTGACCAACAATGTGATTCTGACCTTTCAATTTTGATATTGCTCAAAACTAATGGAATTCACTCCCAAATGGTGGTTTATGCTTAAATAACCCTTTTGTAAGCATAATAACACGTTTCCATTGAAAGTAACAGAAATATTCACATGTCAAGTTTTTATGCGTGCAAAATGCTTTTCAGAGCGAGAGAAGCACTTTTTGACCAACAATGTGATTCTGACCTTTCAATTTTGATATTGCTCAAAACTAATGGAATTCACTCCCAAATGGTGGTTTATGCTTAAATAACCCTTTTGTAAGCATAATAACACGTTTCCATTGAAAGAAACAGAAATATTCACATGTCAAGTTTTTATGTGTGCAAAATGCTTTTCAGAGCGAGAGAAGCACTTTTTGACCAACAATGTGATTCTGACCTTTCAATTTTGATATTGCTCAAAACTAATGGAATTCACTCCCAAATGGTGGTTTATGCTTAAATAACCCTTTTGTAAGCATAATAACACGTTTCCATTGAAAGAAACAGAAATATTCACATGTCAAGTTTTTATGCGTGCAAAATGCTTTTCAGAGCGAGAGAAGCACTTTTTGACCAACAATGTGATTCTGACCTTTCAATTTTGATATTGCTCAAAACTAATGGAATTCACTCCCAAATGGTGGTTTATGCTTAAATAACCCTTTTGTAAGCATAAAAACACATTTGAATTGAAAGAAACAGAAATATTCACTTGTCAAGTTTTTATGCGTGCAAAATGCTTTTCAGAGTGAGAGAAGCACTTTTTTACCAACAATGTGATTCTGACCTTTCAATTTTGATATTGCTCAAAACTAATGGAATTCACTCCCAAATGGTGGTTTATGCTTAAATAACCCTTTTGTAAGCATAATAACACGTTTCCATTGAAAGTAACAGAAATATTCACGTTTCTAGTTTTTATGTGTGCAAAATGCTTTTCAGAGCGAGAGAAGCACTTTTTGACCAACAATGTGATTCTGACCTTTCAATTTTGATATTGCTCAAAACTAATGGAATTCACTCCCAAATGGTGGTTTATGCTTAAATAACCCTTTTGTAAGCATAATAACACGTTTCCATTGAAAGTAACAGAAATATTCACATGTCAAGTTTTTATGTGTGCAAAATGCTTTTAAGAGCGAGAGAAGCACTTTTTGACCAACAATGTGATTCTGACCTTTCAATTTTGATATTGCTCAAAACTAATGGAATTCACTCCCAAATGGTGGTTTATGCTTAAATAACCCTTTTGTAAGCATAATAACACGTTTCCATTGAAAGTAACAGAAATATTCACATGTCAAGTTTTTATGCGTGCAAAATGCTTTTCAGAGCGAGAGAAGCACTTTTTGACCATTAATGTGATTCTGACCTTTCAATTTTGATATTGCTCAAAACTAATGGAATTCACTCCCAAATGGTGGTTTATGCTTAAATAACCCTTTTGTAAGCATAATAACACGTTTCCATTGAAAGAAACAGAAATATTCACATGTCAAGTTTTTATGCGTGCAAAATGCTTTTCAGAGCGAGAGAAGCACTTTTTGACCAACAATGTGATTCTGACCTTTCAATTTTGATATTGCTCAAAACTAATGGAATTCACTCCCAAATGGTGGTTTATGCTTAAATAACCCTTTTGTAAGCATAATAACACGTTTCCATTGAAAGTAACAGAAATATTCACATGTCAAGTTTTTATGCGTGCAAAATGCTTTTCAGAGCGAGAGAAGCACTTTTTGACCAACAATGTGATTCTGACCTTTCAATTTTGATATTGCTCAAAACTAATGGAATTCACTCCCAAATGGTGGTTTATGCTTAAATAACCCTTTTGTAAGCATAATAACACGTTTCCATTGAAAGAAACAGAAATATTCACATGTCAAGTTTTTATGTGTGCAAAATGCTTTTCAGAGCGAGAGAAGCACTTTTTGACCAACAATGTGATTCTGACCTTTCAATTTTGATATTGCTCAAAACTAATGGAATTCACTCCCAAATGGTGGTTTATGCTTAAATAACCCTTTTGTAAGCATAATAACACGTTTCCATTGAAAGAA